>NC_083327.1:60170382-60470382 GCF_963455315.2 Globicephala melas | reverse complement strand
TTGATTGGGGAAAATTTTAAAGTCTGATATCATCAGGTATTGGAAATGACGAAGATTACCAGGATCTCAGTGTTGCTGGTGGGAGTGTACCCTGGTGCCGTCTCTCTGGAAAGTAGTTTGACATTATCTCCTAGACTTGAACATCATGTATCCTTTACCCCAGCAGTTCTGCTCCTGGATATATACCCAAGAGAAACTTGATACCAATAACAGGAGACACATGTAAAAATGTATAACTGCATTGTTCATCATACTGAAAAAGAAAAGCCAAAAACAAAACCAAAAACAGGACAGAGCCCAAATGCCCATCGCCAAGATTGTGTAATAATGAGTATTCCCGTCACGGATGTTGTACCTCAGTTGAAGATAGTGAACTACAGAGGTGTGAAGTAACATAGATGAATCAACGTTAAAAACAACCAAAGGAAAAACTACATACTTTGTAAGGAATGCATATAGATGCAATAATACTGCTTTAAAAGAAATTGAGGGATTTATGATAATAGGATTTAGGATGAGATTCACCTCAGATCAGTTGAGTTTGGGTATTGGGATGCTGAACACCCGAGTTAGATGGAGGTTGGAGTCAAGGTTCTGGCTTTTTGTTTTGGGAAATACATTTGTGGGTATTTATTGCATTTATTAGGAATAACTAACTGAAAAAATAATAAAAGCAGGCTATGCATTATTACTACTAAGTGTGATTGTGGTTGATTCCTTTCTGTCCACCTGAGGTCTGTTGTCCAAAATGAAAACCTTTTTACTTCTGTGGTAAACTATGCAAGAATTGTGTAAAGAATAGAAGGCACAGGGTCATGACATGTTTGAATTCAGACACTGTCCTTTACTAGCTATATGATGTTGAGCAAGTTACCTAACCTCTTCATGTTTCAGGTTTTTCATCTGTAAAATGGGGATTATATTTGTGCTTTCCTGATAGTGTCATAATGAATGAAAATATATTAGGATCACACTTGTAAAATGTAATGAATTTCGCTTAGTGGCTGAGACAGGTTAAGTATTCAAAAATGATTGGCTGGGGACTTCCCTGGTGGCACAGTGGTTAAGAATCCGCCTGCTAATGCAGGGGACACGGGTTCAATCCCTGGTCCGGGAAGATCCCACATGCCGCGGAGCAACTAAGCCCATGCACCACAACCACTGAGCCTGTGCTGTAGAGCCCGCGAGCCAGAACTACTGAGCCCGTGTACCGCAACTACTGAAGCCCACGTGCCTAGAGCCCGTGCTCCGCAATAGGAAAAGCCACTGCAATGAGAAGGCTGCGCTCTGCAACGAAGAGTAGTTCCCCACTCTCCGCAACTAGAGACAGCCTGCATGCAGCAACAAAGACAACACAGCCAAAAACAAATAAATAAATTAATTTAAAAAAATGATTGGCTTGGGCCTTCCCTGGTGGTGCAGTGGTTGAGAGTCTGCCTGCCGATGCAGGGGACACGGGTTCGTGTCCTGGTCCGAGAAGATCCCACATGCCGCGGAGCGGCTGGGCCCGTGAGCCATGGCCGCTAAGCCTGCACGTCCGGAGCCTGTGCTCTGCAACAGGAGAGGCCACAACAGTGAGAGGCCCGCATACTGCAAAAAAAAAAAAAAAAAAAAAAAAAAAATGATTGGCTGATAATATTATTAATACTAGTTACAGTAGTTTCGTATTACTTGGACTGATTAGGCTAAAAATACAACTTCTTTATTTAGTTCTGTTCTAATGCATAAGTCTTTCCCAGCTATTCTAATCACTGTACCCCATTTTCATTTTTCCATCCTGGGTTAGACTTGAGGGCTCACCCCATATCAACTTTGGAGAAGAACGATTCTTCCCTATTTGAACGGCAGATTTCTTCCTTTGGCTTCTTGCTACCATTCAATCAGCTGCCTATTAATGGAATTAGCTGAGAAATCTTTGACTAGATAAGGTGCTGGCAGATGCCCACAACTTCTTATTTAGGCAACTTGGGCAATCAGAGAAATGAGAAGATGTGAAGGATAATATGGTTTTGGCAATGTAAGTGTGGAAAATAAAAGTTTGCTGGCTGAAATGATTCTCTTCTGTAGGTATACTTTAAAAATTTTTGAAATGCCTCATATATGGAAAAAAATATATCTATCACATTTTTCTCTATGCCAATCAGAAGCAATGCTAAGTAGAGACTGGATTTTTCCTCTAGTGATGTAGCTTTGATCTAAAGGGCTCAGTATATTCTGTTTCTTTCTGATAATAGTTAAAATATAGATTAAAAAACAATTCACTGAGTTATATAATTATAGCAATATGATTATATAAAATTATAAATAAGACTCCTGTACTGAATTCTAACCCATGTACAAAATGGGGTGTTATTACCCTTTGTAATACTTTGAGATTCCCAAATGAGGAAAAAGAAACATGTGACAAATATGAAAAGGAATAAAAATTTTGTATATATATATATATATAAAATCACTGTTTTTGTAGTTACTGGAAATTTTTTGTTGCACACACAAAAAATTGTGCATTAAGCTAAAGGGTAACAGTTTGTCCTTCCTGAAAAAGGTGAATAAAGGAACTTATAAACTGTAGTAAAAAAAAATAAGCCCTGTATCATAGCAATTTTCCATTTATTTGTAAAAATCCAGTTAAGCTACTTCAAAAGAAATTTCAGATGACCTTTGCCCTTGGCTCTCTGCAATTTCAATTGAAAATCACTGTCAGTGCTGGTTGAGGAATTGTGCATAAAAAATGTCCCCTGAGGCTGGATGGGAAAGGGAAGATGTCCCAGTTTTCTGAAAGGGGAAGAAGTTTAGACTCTTCAGACCACAAAATGGAACATTTGATATTGATACTGAAAAAACTTTGGAAAGGATTGTCATTCTGAGCTCCTAGAAAGGGGAGAGGCACTCATTTAAGTCAGAGTGAGCTGAATAAGGACTCCTCTTAGAGACCTCACTTCTGTTTGGTTGGGCCATGGAGCTGGCAGACTAAGCAACTCATGGTCTCTTGGTGACTCTATAGCTGGGTGGGAGGGCAAGCATGTTGGAACCCAAAATAGCTTGACAGGATGGAACAATGGGCCAAATTTAACAAGATATGAAGTAAAAGGGAGAGATATAAAGGCTGCCCTTAGTTCCAGAAAATGAGCAACACAAAACAGGAGGAGTGGGCAGATTGCAAGGCCAAGTCCAGGGTTTAAGCAGATTGTATCCTGCACACAGGTGCCTAGCTGAGGACTGTGTGTGAGTAGGGACTGTGTCCATCCAGACAGAGCACCTCTTCCTTATTTGCAAAAAGGCACCGTAAAGCAGAAGGATGAATGCTTGGAAGAATACAAGTTAGGGGTTTTGATTAACTATGAACTCAGCGAATGACTACTATAGTGTGATCACCATGAATTGGGGAGGTTATTCCTTGACGTGTCATGTCCAGAACCGGGGTGGTCAGTGTCCAAGCTGAGTTGGATATATTGATAGTGGAAAGAAGGACAGTGGTGAATTGGAGCACAACTAGAAGAGAAAGGTGAAAACTCTGCAAACTGTGATTTCTGAGCAATAGTGAAAAGGAGAATGTTTAGTCTGAAGAAGGGAAGATTTAGAAGGGCCATGATAGATTCCTAGCAAATTACACATGAGCATAGGACACCACAAAGCAGGGCATCAAAGCCTGAAAGATATTAAAAAAATTTTTTTAATGAATTTTACATTTGAGATTTAAAACAACACATCAGGAGGGTGGGGGAGGGAAGGACTGGGAATTTGGGATTAGCAGATGCAAATCAGTATATATAGGATGAATAAACAACAAGGTCCTACTGTATAGCACAGGGAACTATATTCAATTTCCTGTGATAAACCATAATGAAAAACAATATGAAAAAGAATATATATGTATAACTGAATTACTTTGCTCTACAGCAGAAATTAACACAACATTGTAAATCAACTATATTTCGATGAAATATTTTTAAAAAATAAAGCAACAAAGTTTTCATTATAAGGACATTTAGAACAAAATTTTAGTCCCTTACTTTATAATTCAGTATTTTAAAATTTTGAATTACATATTGCTTGAAAGGCAGGGAACACCATAATCTTTTTAATGCTTAGCGTTTCTAAAGTCTTTTTTTTTTTTTTTTTTCGGTACGCAGGCCTCTCACTGTTGTGGCCTCTCCCGTTGCGGAGCACAGGCTCCGGACGCGCAGGCTCAGCAGCCATGGCTCACGGGCCCAGCCGCTCCGCGGCATGTGGGATCTTCCCGGACCGGGGCACGAACCCGTGTCCCCTGCATCGGCAGGCGGACTCTCGCGCCACCAGGGAAGCCCGTTTCCAAAGTCTTAACCAAGGTCATACAAGATCTAGAACTTTCCATCAAGTTGATGTGTCCGAAAATGGAACAGACAGTGTTGTCTGCTGCTAACGTGGCTAAGGCTGAGAGCAGGCACCGCTTGCTTCCTGGGTGCGATGATGAGACAATTTGTGCATTGGATAAAGTGTGGGGCTAGATGACATTTAAGGTCTCTTTTCATGCTGAGATTCTAGGATTCTGGGAAAATGCACTTTCTCTTAAGAAAGAGGAAAACGGAGATCACCAGTATGATTGTCTGTTCCTTCACAGAGAACTCCAGAACTAAAGAGAGAAGTGTAAGACTAATGTAAGAATCTGGGGCATGCTCAATTTTTCTTTCTCCCTTTTGAGTAATTTACTAGGGTCACTTCCTGAATCCCCTTCTTAGGCCTGGAGTGTTAAACAGTTGAGGTTTGGGACATTATACTGTAAGGTCTTGGGTTTGACCTTGGTGAGGTCTAGTTAGCTTTTAAAGGTTTGATTTCAAAGCAAGCACATCACCTTACAGCCAATTTATGGCTCTAAACTTTACTGAAAACTGCAACCGTCTTTGCCAAGTATGCTCAAAGTAGCAAGTGGGCAACAGAGGATAGGTAGATAAGTTAATATTTACTTTCCTACTAGAAAAGCAGGAAAATATATGTGTCTATATATGTATGTCGTGTGGCTGCAACGTCTTGTGTTTATCCTCTGTCACAATAAGACTATCATTCAGAGGTGACTACCCTTTACTACCCCTTTGACTGGGGCTTGGGCTTATTTTGCAAAAATATCATATACACATTTCCTGACCCTATATAGGTTTATATACTGTATTAAGCTAAAGGATGACAATTTGCCCTTCCTGAACAAAATTATCCACATGTAATGAATTGTCTACTAGAGAAGAATTTGATATTCCTTGGTTATGTCCTTATTTTATTTATTCTCAGGGAGACTAGAGTATAGTTGATGAGATAGCAATTAAAAAATAAAAACAAAACAAAACAGGCAGGGCTTCCCTAGTGGTGCAGTGGTTAAGAATCCCCCTGCCAATGCAGGGAACACGGGTTCGAGCCCTGGTCCGGGAAGATCCCACATGCCGCAGAGCAACTAAGCCTGTGTGCCACAACTACTGAAGCCTGTGCTCCTAGAGCCTGAGCTCCGCAACAAGAGAAGCCACTGCAATGAGAAGCCCACGCACCTCAACAAAGAGTAGGCCCCGCTCCCTGCAACTAGAGAAAGCCCACACACAGCAATGAAGACCCAACACAGCCGAAAATAAATAAATAAAATAAATAAATTTATACGAATAAAAACCAGACAAAGACACCCAGAGTTAACCATACCCCAAATTTACTCCTCCCTCTATTAGCTACTTGACTCTTAGTCTTATTGTGGGCTTATGCTGGGGATGTGTGGGGAAGGGCTTTGAGGCAAACTTATGTGGAACACCCATATCCTAGTGAAATGGGATGACATATACAGCAAAAGCAGCCTTGAAGGAGAAGAAAAACATCACAGAGGGCAGTCTGAAGATGCACACGGATGAAGAAAGGGGCTTTCACGAAGAGTTATTTTTGATCATTTACATTTCATTTCTCTACATGTTAAGAAGTGGCCTTCTTGACATGTGGAGGCAGGGCAATAGTGGGTTTGCTTCGAGGAATACTGTTCCGATTTTACATGAGTTACGATCATTCTCAACAAACAGGCTGAGCTCTTTGCTGTTGGCTAAAGATCAGGGAGGCCAGACCTTCCCAGCAGGGTTGACCTGGGATAAACGGGTCCTTGGCACTTGCTGCATCAGTGGAGCAAAGTCAAAGTCGGGGGCACTTAGAGATGATATGTTTCTCCAAAGTCAGGGTGTATCGTATATCAGAGAAGCAGGAGAAGGTAGTGGTGTTTTTTAGGCACAGCATTCTCCACTGTTGATTGGTTACACTCTTAGAATTAGCCATGTTCTATGCCAGTTTCTGCCAAGCATATACAATATCACCATGGAAGTGAAGTGAGTCACTAGTATTTTGTACCTAAGGGACATATAGTTAAGTAACGGGAACCTTGAACCTCATCCCTTGATCTAAGTAGAGCTTCAGTAATAGAAGTCTGCCTCTAGATGCAGTTACATAACTCTGCTGCTTGAACCTCTTCGCGTGTGATTATTTTGTTAATCCAAGACATCACCATGGTTACCTCCTCAACTTGGACGTTACATAGAGCTCTGTATGGCAAAGGTGCTATATTACATGTCTTAAACTCTGGGTTCCAGCACTGATTGAATTTTTAGGAAAAATAAAACTGAAAGTTTATATCTCTGCTAAATTTTTATGTTGAAACCTAACCCCCAATGTGACAGTGTTTGGAGATGGGGATGGGGGTCTTTGGGAGATGATTAGGTCATGAGGGTGGAGTCCTCATGAATGGGATTAATGCTCTTATAAAAGAGACCCCAGCAAGTTCCCTTGCCCCTTCCATCATTGAGGAAACTGCAAAAAGACAGCCATCTATGAACCAGGAAGCAGGCTCTCTCTCACCAGACACTTAATCTGCTGGCATCTTGATCTTGGACTTCCAGCCTGTAGAACTGTGAGAAATAAGTTTCTGTTTTTTATTAAAAAAATAAAAAAGAAAACTTGAGGAAGCATCTGAGACAGAGAGGAGGGAGAGAGAGAGAGAGAGAGAGAGAGGACAAGCGATGGCAACAACAAAAGAAAGTAGAGTAAGAATCAGCACCAGGTAGTTCTCAGTTTATAGACTGAATAGATCCAATCAGACAACTCAATGGAGCCAAGTCACTTAGGGATTTAGGAACATTCCAGGGTTTCTTTATCAATTGGGCCAAACATACAAATTCTTTCCACTTAAGTAAACTGTGCTTATCCGAAGGCTCTGAAAGGCAAGTCAGATTTCTTCCACTTAAGGAGATATACCTCATATTTGGTATATTTCTCTAGTTACATAAATGTTTACTGAAATTCCTTCCAGGATTATGGGTTGAAAACTTGGAGAGACCCTTTATTACGTGACAATTTGCTCCTCCAAAGATAGAAAACTTTACTTGAGATTTAAATTCCTGACCAAAAATGCCTGCAAGAGATAAGGATAGATATATACACTGAAACCACAAATACTAGAGCTATGGTAGGTGGTTTTGGGGAAAGGTTATGGACTGGGAGGAAATGTTTGAGATACTAGAAAATGCACTGTAATGCATTAACTTCCAGCCCCAACTTTTATTCAGTCTTTCTCGGTATATCAACATAATAAACTGTGGTAGGCTTTAAATGAGCCCATTTTGTATTCATTCTTGGTTGAGAAGGCCCTGAGGTTGAGGAAGGGAAAGGAGAAACTCCAAGTCCTCTTTCTATGAAACTTGGAGTGGGAGAGAACTACGGGAGTGATCAGGTACCACATTTCAGACAAAGTCACAGCCTCACCGTTTAGCTCTCTCCTAGGCAGAGGGAGGGATACTCTCCGAACAGAGTGAAGGGTAAACGAAGGGATGAGGGAGATTGGATAAGGTGAAGAGGGGACAGTTTTCATAGAGCATCACTCTGTCTCCTCCATATTGGGCATCATGATTACTATGGATTCCTTCACTATTACCAGTCACACCCAGGACATGGTCAGATGACCGAATATTTGAGTGTGGACCAAAGCAAAGATAGGGTGCGTCAGTCTAAAGACTCACCTATTAGTATATAACTCAACGTGTAACTCTCAAATCTCCATGTGAAACACAGAAAAACAATAAATAAATTGCTGTGGGTGTGTTTTAAATGAGATAGTACAGAGCGATACAAGGCACTCCTTTTTAATAATTGGCAAGCCAAAGTGATAAGTAGTGGCCACCACCAAGAAATGGACGAAGATGAGACTCATGGATCAATGTGCATAGAGAGTCTGGGGTCATGACTCACATACCTTGACAAAACCCCTGAATTTTCTAAGTGTATTAGCAAAGGGCTCCAATTCTAATAACAAGGCATTTCTGGATCCCGTGTCATAGAGTCGGCCATATTTGCCGCTGGGAACATATTATAATCGGAGATTACTTTTCTTTAAAAAACTTTGTAATCATATTGTGCCTATTTCTACTAGGCTTTACTAAAACTGAAAATGTAACAGTTTTAAACTTCTATAATCACTTAATATATTGAAATGACTTTGGAGGCTCTATTAAGTGTTTGCTAGTAAACCATTCATTCTGATGGTACAAAAGGCTCTGATCTGCTGGAGAGAGAACATGAGACACACCACTTCACCATAAATCAGTGTAAAGCAAATGTGCTGGCTCTAACAAGGCGGGTTAATTATTAAATTCACAAGTTTTTTTTTTTTAAAGACTTGGTTGTTCCAAATACATTTTAAAAGTTTTTCAGAGGCCTGTGAATTAATATCTTCTTCCCCTCCATCCATGTTCACTCTGGTCATCAAAAACCTCCCAAAGCATTCCCCTGACCTTAAAACTGGACTTTTCAAATAGCCTTTAGTCCCCACTCTCAGGGTGAATCAATGAATGAGTGAATAAAAATACTGAAAATTCAAACGTAGTAGCTCTATTTTGAGCAAAGTCAAAAGAACAGCTGAGAAACATGTCCTGCCTCTAAAGGCATAATCCCTCGTTTTCTTGTTGCCATCTTGTCATCACTATAGCTGAGTTGGAGCTACAGCTGGAGACCTGCTCTGGTCATCTAGTCCTTGGAAGATTCAATGGGAGAATACACTTTATAAGGACAAGATTTCAGAAATCCTGATGTATTAACCTGTATTTAGGGTGTGATTTTGTTATAAGGAGCAGCAGTGCTTTCTAAGAGATGCAGTTTCTGCCCACTAGGCCTTGATGATTTAGTCTTTTAAAATGAAATATGTCAAATACACAAAACATGTAATGATTAAAAAATTAATTGTCTTCTAAAGCCTTAAGAGCCATTTATAATTTTATTGAGGTTGCAAAATAACAAAGCAACTTTTAATTATCTCTGCCCATGGGAAAAATCAATAGCTACCTTTCAATTTCTTTTTAGACAATGATGTAAACTTGACAATATAAATACTAATAAGCAGAGAAATACAAAAGAATGATAACCATATAGGGGGAAGACAGAGGAAGAAGGGTCACTAGTGGATTCTCTACAAACTGAGCAGTGAGCTCTAGCACTCATTTCCATTTGGCAAGAGTGTTTTTTTGTTAAATCCTTGACCATATATATAGAGTCGTATATATAGGCTCATACTCTTTGGAGGGTTAGCATGGATGCAAAGTGGCTTTTCAAAAATACAGTCTAGCTAGAGCAAAAGAGCCACCCGGCTTACTCAGCTTTTCTGATTAAGATATTATGATGAACAGCATTCAGCACTTTGGTTGCCCACTCTGTCCACATCCCAGGCAGCATATCTTATCTCTGGCTTGCATTCTTTGTTTGCATCCTTGTCCTGTTATAGAAGAACGGATCCTTATATTTCCTTGGTTATTAAATAACTCAATATTTTTAAAGGTTTCAACAAATTGAGACAAATATGTCAGTGGACCCTGTGTCCTCTGTACTTTGATGCTGTGCTATGCTGGTCATTTGAATATGCAAGACAGCAGGAGGTTGCCTCTTGGCATCCATCTCTGTGACAATCATTTCATCTACTCCAAAGTATTGTCTAAAAGAGAGTTGGTTACACGTGGACATTTAAGGATGTGGTCTCATTGTACAAAACTGAACAATATTTTCAACTTCCAATGCTTTATAAACAATATATGTGTAGATAGCTGACCTTGCAAGAGGTGATATCTCAGCGAGCTTTATGCTGACTTTATTTCACATGCAGGATAGTACACATCCTGATTTGTACCTTAGGAAGACATGTTTCAGGGGCAGCAGAAAATGCAGGTAAATGTTCCCTCTCAGAACAGAATGCTGTGCTGGTATCTGTAGATGCCCAAGGCTGAAGTTCCTTTTGTAATTATTTTTAAACTGCTTCAAATCCCCAACCTCCCATCATCCCCATATATAGCAAGTTCTTAATGGTGCTGTTTCACAAGAAATCCATGATTGTGACACCGTGTGTATTTGTGAGCGTGTTAGCAAAGGAAAGGAATATATAAAGACAAGAGAAACAACTTATTTTAAAAGATCTTTATTTGTTCTGAAACTATATTTGGATATAAATAGAAGTAATACATCAATCTATTTTTCTTCCAGTCAAAATGAATCATTCTTCCCTGTTGTTTATTGTACTTTGTTAAACCTCTGTTATACTTACTATCTTAGTCGGATTTGAAATAGTGTTGTGTGTGTGTCTTTCTTTCCAGCTCACTGAACAGTGATTCCTTGGGAAGCAGGGACCAGATTTTGTGTTTCCCCCTCTGCACCTGTGGACTACTATGGACTACTGTGGACTACTATGGACTACTATGGACTACCAGCTGCTCGGTAAGACCATTTCATTTTGTTTCTCTATGAAGGGCTGCACTCAGGAAACTGAGATCAGAGCCACGGTGGGAAACTTTTTGTGTTTTGAGACATTTTTGTGTTCACAATGTAAATGAAACAACATTGTTGCAGCGGTCCTTTCACTCTCTGAGAACACATCAGAGAGGCATTTGATTTCTCTTCTAAACCCATGGTGACGCTCATCTCACAGGCACACCAGATGCCGCCGTCAGCAGGTGGACCCTGCAATGGCCACGGCCCCAGAATGGATTGCACAGGCCGAGGCTGTGGATGGAGGTGGAGGTGGGAGTGGAGAGGTAGAAACAGGTAAGGAGGAGGGCAGCCAAGGTGTTAGTGTTCCTAATACTAACTCTTTCATTGTTGTGTCGAGCGGGGCTGCTGGGAATTGTTCCATAAATTCTAGTTTGTGAAATGGCTGGATGCAATGTTATATGGTAAACAAACAAACACATCTCATATGCTGAAGAGTCTTTAAGAAGTAATGTCTGGGGAATTCAACTACTCTCTTTAGAAGAGGGTCAACAGTGATTTGAAGTGTGGGGATATTTTCAAATCTGCACACCGTAGCCAGGCATCAAGAGTATGTGCTATAAGCTGTGACAAAAGCAAACCCCATCTGGAGATCGCACTGGTCATCCCTTTTGAGTGGAGCCCAGAGGCGGGAAACCTTCTGAGCCAAACTTTCTCTGGAGTCTGCTCAGAACTCACTGTGGAGTGCTTTGGTGTTTCACTTCCTCACATGGGTAGTGCTACGGGTCATCCTGATTCTTCGCCCCCTCCCCCCAAATGATAGCTCCCTGGAGCCATTAAGTGAAGCAGGGAAAGCCCACAGTGCAGTCAATCCAGGCTGCACTAGCATCCCGTGGGGAGCTTAAAACCCTGCACGCTGATGCCTGAGTTCTACCCCCAAGAGTTCTGATGAACTGGTCTGGGGTGGGGCCTGGACATCTGTATTTTGGAAAAGCAATGCAGGTGATAATAACAGAGCTAAGGGGTCCAAGGTTGAGAAGCTCTATGCCAGAGGATTAAGAAGAACAGCACAAGCTCAAGCGCGTTGGTACAGCCGAGTGGGGCAGTGCAGACAGCAGTGCTGGGGCATCTGTAGCACCACCACAGACACCCCAACAGCAACAGAGGCAAAGACAGAGGAGCCACGCTGGGCTGGGAGAATGCCAGAAAAGGAAGAGACCGCGCTCCTATCCTAGCTCCGCCAGGCACTGAAGCATGCAATCACGCCAGCAGTGCACGCCACGCTCCCGGCACAGGGCTGGGGACCGTGCACACTGAGTGAACAAGACTCAGTCTGTGCCTTTGAGCAGGACAGACGGACGTTACAGGTGCACGACGGGAGTACGCAGGGGACGCAAAGTTGGGAGTGTCATTCCACCTGGGGCGGGAGCTGTGTGACAGGAAGGCAAAGCATTATCCTCGAGTCCATCAGGTGGCTTGGGTGATCGGGTGTAGGGTGTGACAAGGTGATGATGGTGGTGGCCCGGGGGGTTGGTCTGGAGGCAGGAAGAACAGCTTGGTGTGGCGACAGAACTGCAAGCACTTAGCATAACGAGGCTGGAGGGGTGTCAGGGCCAGG
The DNA here is from genome assembly GCF_963455315.2 of Globicephala melas. Lineage (NCBI taxonomy): Eukaryota > Metazoa > Chordata > Mammalia > Artiodactyla > Delphinidae > Globicephala > Globicephala melas. The sequence continues at coordinate 60,458,036 of NC_083327.1, read as the reverse complement.
TGAGAAAGGGCCTGAGTGTCCCCTTAAGAAGCACCAGGTTTCCCAGTGTGCAGAGGGACCACAGAAAAGGAATTCAGCAAGGGAGTCACGTGGTCAGGGTTTCGTTCTGGAGAAATCATTCCGGTAGATCATTCTGGCAGCAGGATGGCACTGGGGGCACCGTGATGGGAAGTTCGGGGAGCAGCTGCAGTTGTCCGAACGAGAGAAAGCTAGTGTCTGAATAAAAGCAGGCACTGAAGGTCAGAGAGGAGGGAGATGGTCGGAGAGAAGATACCGAGCCCTTCCCTTTCCTAAGTGGCTCATCAACTCCTCACATCGTCCTGATGGCCAAGGTGCCTGTAAGTACACTTAACGCAATAAGCAAGGAATGGCAAAATGTTCTTCCTCCTCGTTTAATGGTCTTAACGTTCATGAGTTAATCACTAAAAATGTACATAGAGCACAATCCCTACCCTCCACCAGTTATATCCCAGGATATTATCATAGGCCACACCCCTAAATACCCAGTCACTCAGACAAAAGAATGCTATCCCCTCTCTGAAAAGCAAGCATTGATTGGGTCAGATACAATATGGGGTCAGTTAGGATTAGATATTTCCTGCAAAAATCCACACAGGATATATAGAGTGCTGGATTAATTTCACTGCAGTGGTTGAGAGTCCGCCTGCCGATGCCGGGGACACGGGTTCGTGCTCCAGTCCGGGAAGATCCCACATGCCGTGGAGCGGCTGGGCCCGTGAGCCATGGCTGCTGAGCCTGCGTGTCCAGAGCCTGTGCTCCACAACAGGAGAGGCCACAATGGTGAGAGGCCCGCGTACCGCAAAAACAAAAAACAAAAACAAACAAAAGAAAACTATGGCTTGATTCTCTGAGTTGTTGTTTCCTCTCCAGGGGAAGGAGCAGTCAAGGTTGTATCAGCGGGATATCATTTCAGGAAAATCTTTCAATTTCGCAGCAGAAAAGATGTAGAAAAAAAAATGCTAGAGGGTATATAGGATATCTCTCATTTAGCAAGATAAAAGCCAGCCTGCTATATGGAAAATAACACATTCTGAGGACTGCAAGGGACAGCACTGGATTTGGGTGATGGCTGTGAAAGGATGCGTTATCCTGGTGGTGTTGTTCATGGCAGGAGAAGTGGCAATGACTGGGTATTGAGCACAGACCTGGGAACCTGAGATGGACTGATGGGCCCATCTAATGATTCATTCCATTAGACCACAATCTCGGTTTCTCTGCTTGTAAAAGTTATGTGGTACTTGCTTAGGAATAAACTTATGGACTATAGAATTAGAAATGAAAAATATTTTTATCAAGTTTCTCCCAACCCCTTAACTTTTAGGGATCTACTGTTCCCTTTGTAAACCAGAAATGGTGGAATGAAGAAGTGCTGTGATTTTAATAGTACTTGTCTTTACCAACAATGTTAATTTCTCTCTAAGGAGCTGGGCAGTTTACATTGTATATATGTTTCCTGACTACAGTCTGTAAGCGGACCATTCAAACTGTTAGACTAAATTCATTACATTGTTGGAAATTTCCAACCAATCCATCATTCAGTAACCTTAGCTGGGTGGGTTCTTAATTTCCTGATCTTACACCACACCCTGAATACAGATCTAATGAGGGAATGAATGTAGCAATTCTTTTATTTGATTTAAAGCTTTTGTTTTGATTTCCCTTGCAAGAGAAAATATTTTATCATACAGTGGAAACAAGTGATAACAATTTTGAGAGGGACAAGCTTAACACACAGAATATAGACTTCCTGTGTTCATGTAGGGGAGATAGAAGTAGCTGAAGGTATGATTTCTAATGATAGCCTGGTTTGATTTGTGACCTGACTGCATCAGTGGCAGTTCAAAGAGTGGTTTCCAGCACTTTGCATCAATACAGTAACTCTGGGATCTTGAAAAACTCACATTTGCCATCTAGGACAGGAAAAGTCGAAGAATATGGGTACCCCTAAGCTAAGTATATTCATCGTAAAAAATGAGTTGGCTCATTGCAGCGTTGTTTGCAATAGGAAAAATTGGAAACAAAATATTTTAAATGGTTAAACAATGGTGTATTCATTCAATCCAATGTTATTCAGTATTTAAAAACTGATGAAGTTTGAGGTATTGACTTAGAAAAATGTCCATGTTGTAGGGAGTGGGAGTAACTACAGAATGATATGCAAATCATAATTTTACCTTGGTAAAAACAAATAACTCGATCTACGTATATACTGTATGTTAGTACACATACACAGACATGTATATGTCTACAAGGTGTGGCAGTGTGGTATGTGCATGTGTGTAAGGATGAGTAACTGTGGAAGTGGAACGTGGGAAGACAGGCATTGCATGTTTTTCTTTATTAATTTTTAAAATTTTTTACACAATTTTATTTTTTATTGAACTATATTATAGTTAACATACAATATTATGTTAGTTACACGTGTACCACAAGTGATTTGACGTTACATACACAAAAAAATGATCTCTACAATGTCTAATAACCATCTGTCCCCATCAAAATTATTACAGTATTATTGATGATATTCCTTATGCTGTATAATACTGCCCATGACATTTACCTTCTAGCATGTTTTCTTTTCCTTCTTATATCATTGAAGAACTATATATATATATATATATATATATATAAAACAATAAACATCTAATGAAAACACTACCAACCCAATAGATGTGTTTCATCAAATTAAATGTGTTATATTTTAAAACCACCATCAAGTTAAGACCTTTTATTTAAGGCCACTATGAAAACATAACGTGTTTCTGAGTCAAGTCAGAAAGCCTGGCAATGATGACTTGCTGTTTTTAAGATCTTTGTGCTTGTAACTCCAGTTATCTTTAATCATTTAAAGGAATATACCTCAGCATTCTATCTGGGTGGTCTAGAGATTGAAGTAATGTATTGTAGCAGTCTGGAATAACTGTTATCAGGCAATCAGGGTTTTGCAGACTATTACATTCTAAGCATGTTTTCATTGCCCTGTGTAAATATTTTGATGATTGCCTATGTGCACTAATAACATTTTGCATAACAAAGAATAACAGGTGCAGTGGAAAGGGAATCAAGTTCGAGGATACATTTTTAATATATCGTGTGTGTCTTGACTTTTCTAAATGTATAGTAATAATAATAGCAGCTATCGTGGTGTAATTAGTTGCTATGGATAACCTATGACAATGAAAACCTTCTTTTGGGGACTTCCCTGGTGGTCCAGTGGTTAAGACTGTGCTTCCACTGCAGGGGACATGGGTTCCATCTCTGGTGATCAGGGAACTAAGATCCTGCATACTGTGCTGCGTGGCTAAAAAATTAAAAAAATAAAGAAGAACAAAAGAAACCTTCTTTTGGAGTAAAGTAAGAAATCTCCCCAGATGAGTTCAGAAGATCATGGAGAGGCACTCTGATCAAAACCTCTGCTTCCCAGGGGTGCAGCCCTCTTACAGCCTGGGGTGATCATTCCCTGGGCTTTGTTGAGCCTGCGTGATTAATGGGCAGGAAGAAGTAAGGACAGTGTCAGGAGAACACAAACTCAGGTTTGTCCATCCAATGATCAGAGGCAATGATAACAAGCGCTTGAGTCCACCACCACCCACGCAGATGGAGGAGATGTGAGCACTGGCTAATTTAGAAAGGATGAATAACGCCTGCCGTCAGCCAGGGCCAGAGGACGAGGCAAACTCTTTGTGGGAGGTAGAATATTTTTCCTTTTAATGGATATATTTGGAAATCTAGTTTAACGTGCACTTGTGCTTAGAAGAAAAACTGTCAAACGGCTTTCCTACTGTGATCAAGTTTTTTGGAATTCAAGGAAGGTGAATTCCCCCTCCCTCCAGAATTGTCCGACTACAATTTCCTATAAGATATGTAAACCAAACCCATATATTTCATGCTATTCTCATCATGTGAAGTCAGCCTGAAAATAGAATTTAAAGAAAAATCAAGACTAATACAAAAAGGTACAATCCAAAGTCCTTTTCAGCTGTCTTGGCCTTAAAATCGTGGGCAGAAAGCAGCGTCTCTGTTGTAAATGGAATAAAAATTGCTGGAAAATTAATACAATAATACTTCTGTGAATATCTACAGAGAAAAAAAATCCAAATTCATTCATCCAACATAAATTAAATACATTGGTTCTCCCTCCCCCAACTTTTGAGGTTACTTTTGGGGATGTTCATTTTACATAGTTTTATGAACATGAGATTAATGTAGCTTTCTTTCTTTCTTTCTTTCTTTTTTTTTTTTTTTTTTGCGGTACGCGGGCCTCACACTGTTGTGGCCTCTCCCGTTGCGGAGCACAGGCTCCGGATGCGCAGGCTCAGTGGCCATGACTCACGGGCCCAGCCGCTCCGCAGCATGTGGGATCTTCCTGGACCGGGGCACGAACCCGTGTCCCCTGCATCGGCAGGCGGACTGTCAACTACTGCGCCACCAGGGAAGCCCCTAATGTAGCTTTCTGATGAGATGCAGGCTTATGGTTCTCTCTCTGTCTCTGTCTCTCCCTCTCTGTTTCTCTCACTCTTTCTCTCTCTCTTTCTTGGTATAAATCACTTCGTCTCAGTTACCCTAAATAAGAACTTTTTAATCTTCTCAAACACTAATTTTTAAATCCTAGTCTGAAACCAACTGAAAAGCTGACACTTTAAAAATACCTATCAATCTAATCTCTCTCCCTGTATAATTCTAGTTCATCTACACTGGAGAGTGCAAGGCAAGTTATTAAACACGAGTATTTTATTCATTCACTGAATCCTCTCTTATAATAGACATGAATGTTCTATTTCATGGCTTTCATTACTAGGTTCATAGGCTTTTATAATTGTTTAATAAAATTTTAAAGTGTAACACAGTTTGCTGTAAAAAAATACCCCATATTTCTCCTGACTGTTGGGTTATGGATCCTTAGCTCTTATTTGGACCACTCTCACCCTTCAACATTCCTGTATTATTGGTGAAACAAGAGTAATGAAAACTCCAACAAGAAGATAAAATGGCAAACAGCATATCAGTGGCTGACTAAGAACACAGCACTACACATAGATTACATATTGAATTAATGGGGACAAGTACTCAGGGTTTTTGGATTTCGGTTCTATGGAGTGTGCACTCAGTTACGCCAAGTTCGGTGAGGCTGAAAGAGAAGTCAGTTTCAGGGGAACTAAATCATCTCTGTAATAAAGAGAGCAAGTAGTATGTACCCATTTGGCAGGGAAGGTTACTATTAGTACATTTCATGGATTTAAGAGAAATCTATTAATAAAACACTATGTTTCAGGCAAGTGAGGGCTTACAAAGTGAGTATGACATAGGCATTTTCCCCAAGCTGTTAACATCGAAAGAGGGAGACAGACTTCTGAATATCTTATCATAACACAACATAATCCGTGCTACAATCAAGGTCAAATTGACGGATGGAGAGAGAAAATAATTCATCTTAAATTTATAAAACTTTTCCATTTTCAAAAACAGGATTCCTTCTTAGTCCAGCATATGTTAAATTTTTGGATAAAGTATATTTTTTAAAATGTTACTTTAATGCAATTTTTACTGGTAAGAAAATATGGGAGTTCCTTGAAGGCCAGTAAAACATGTACAGGGGTATAGAAGTTGACTTTTGTGGGGTTATTGGCATGAAACTTACAGTTTTTAAACACACATGGGACATTTTTGGAAGTCAACTGGATACATTTGGCCTTAAAGATCTCAATTTTTTTGGAAAGATTTGTAATATACCTATCACATTTTCTTTACTATAATGCAATAAAAAGATCACTGAAAATGTTCTATACACTCAGAAATTTTAAAACACACTTCTAAACCAGTCAAGGAAGAATTAATTAATAGAAATTAGGCAATTCTTAGAAATGAATAATAAATAAAATACTATATGTCAAAACTTGTGGGATGTAGTAAGAATGCTGAGAGATAAATTTGTAGCCTTAAATGCTTATTTTAACAAAAGAGAAATGCAAAAACAAAAAACAAAAAACAAATTGAGCTAAGCATCCAATTTAAGAAATCAGAGGGAAGAACAAACTCACTTAATAACCCAAAGAAAGTTGAAGAGACAGAAATAAATGAAACAGAAATCAAAGATACAAATGAGAATATCAAAAAAGTCTGCTTTTAAAAGAGTAATAAAAATGGCAACTTCTGTCAGGCTTTGTCAAGGAAAAAAAAGAGAAAAGAACGTTACTATACACGTAACATTACACGATTAGATAAGTGAGAGAAGACAAGTTTATGCCCCCAAATTTAAAAACTTATAAGAAATAGATGTGTTCCTAGGAAAATAAAAATGATCAGAACTGACTCAAATAAAATAAAACCTGACATGTGCTATCACCATGAAAGGAATTGAATAAAAATTTAAAATCTTTCTGTGAGCAAAATCCTAGGCCCAGAGTATTTTCATTGATGAGTTCAAGGTGTTAGTAATTCCAAACGTAAACTCTTTCAGAGAAGAGAAAAAGATGAAGCACTCCTCAACTCATTTTTTAAGTCCATTACAACCTTGATACCAAAACCAGACAAGAATGGTATGAGAAAAGAAACTTGTTAAAAGAAATTATTAAACATAGAGGCAATATTCTGAAACAAAATACCAGCTACCAAAATGTAGCCATCGATTAGAAAAAAGTCACAGCCAAGCTAACAAATCTGGAGCCAACTTAGTTAGCAGGTTAAGGGGGAGTGGGAGGGGAGAGAGGAACATGGTTACTTTTACAGTCGTAGAACAAACATTTGATAAAATTACACACCTAATCATGATTTAACAAGTAAGGAAATGCAGCTTCTGGCAACAGGAAGATCATCAGTACCTTAACTGGAAGAAGTGAATCTAAAAAATTGTATTTATTTTTCAGAGATCTGGAAGGTAACTAAAAATGAGCTTTCTCCCTCTATAGAAAGATGAGGAAAGGCTGTTAATATTTAAACCATTTTTTTGCCCCATTACATATATAAACGTGTGTGTATGTTTGTACAGATATAAATATACACAACCACACAGAGATTTATTGCAGAGTAGTTAAGAAGGTGAGTTCTGGAGGAAAATTGCTAAATTAAAATCCTAGGATTGTATGTTTTGGGGCCAATTTTCTAACCTCCCTGTGCCTCAGTTTTCTCATCTGTAAAATGGGTGAGGAAAACACCTCATTGGTTTGTTGTGAGAGTTAAATAAATAAATACCTGTGAAGCATATAGGAAAATGCCTGACAGATTGTAAACACTCAGTATAAGTATTAGTGGCTATGGTGATTTTCTTTTTTGGTACTAAAATGTTTCCTTTATATTTTTTCTGTATTTTCCAAATTTTCTACAATATTTTACTTTTGTAAAAAGAGCTATTTTAAACACACACACAGACACACACACCTATACTGCTCACATACACCCCCTGCAAAAGCCCTTTGATCTGAGTTGCCTCAGATGCTTCCCTGGAAGGTTGAGTTGTGGCGAAACATCACTTCTGAGAGCTCTGCCCTCACCCGTCAGGGCACCTCAAAGTTCACTGTTTCTCCTAAGACAGGATGGTTGAAGCATTGCTCTGACCACGTGTTATCAACCCCGTGACAGTCCACTGTGAGCCCTGGTGACTCCAGAGGCAAAGGAAAGGCTCTTTCTGATCATGCTGAGACAAAGATAAAGCAGAATCACCCATGGGACTTCCTAATCAAGGATGTTCACACTCTGCCCCTGAAGACTGTGATTTGGCAGGTCAGAGGGTACTTGCAGATTTCTGACGCTGATGGGCACCAGGGTTGTGATCAGCTGCTTTATCCCGTTTTCACTCAACCTTTCCCCACATCCTGACACAGGCAACCCTGGGCTGGTGGGTTTGAATGGTATGCAGCACTTCCCAATGAATTTTAATTAATTTTCAGAATTGTTCAGGAAATATTCTAGATTAGAAAAAGGGGATGTGAAGGAGAAACTAACAACATTCCTCATTCTCAGAAGTTTAAATTTTCATACAGGAAGACAGAAGTAAACATATAGGATAATTACAGAGCATAATAAGAGGCCTTAAAGGAGAAAATAAATGGGGCGATATGGCAGAGTGATGGGAGAGGGGGCTTGAGGCAGGTGCCCAGGGACGGCTGTGCTGAGCAGGGGATGTTATAGTGGAGAGTTTGAGATGAGAGGGACTAGGTTATGCTCAGAAGAGCAGTGAATGTTTTCTAGGCAGAGGCAACAGCTACTGCAACAGGAAAGAACTCTGCATGTTCTAGTTTGGTGTCTGGAATATCACGTGTAAGAGGAGATGCTGGGGAGGTCAGTGCATGGAGACTTGTTCAGATCGAGGACTTTAGGTTTTATTCTAAGTGCAGTAGAAGAGCACAGGCTCTTCAATGGAGTATGGTGGAGGTGATGTAGGAAATTGATGTTTTCAAAGATTACACTGGTTTATATATGGAGATAGATTGGTGGAAAATAATAGCGGAAGCAAGGAAGCTTTCGGGAGACTCTTGCAATAACCTAGGTGAGAGATGATGACAGCTTGGATTTGGGGGGTAGCAGAGGGATGGCGAGGGGTGAATCAAGTTGGGGTCTCTTTGGAGGTAGATGGCACCTAGGGTATTTGTGGCAGATTCATGGTTCTGATTGGCTATATGACAGTTGGAGATCAGGCCATTGGGTCAAAAGCCGCTGCAGGGCCTCCTTCCTATGAAGGTAAATGGAGAGAATGCTGACTGGTCTCACAGGTTCAAAATCCAAGTTCCCATTTGCCCTTTTGGACCATTAGAGTAGTTACTCTGCGGCTCTTGTAAATGTCTTACTGTGTCAAAAGGATGAGATGCTGTTTTTGCTGAGGGATCAGTTTTGAGCTGCAGAACTCCATATTCTGGGCAACTTTTGGCACTCACTCAATACTCCTCCTATGTCAGAGGTGGAATAAGTCTAGGCTTCAGTCCTAAGAGTACCAAGATGTAGGGCAGGCCCCAGGCATCTAGTTCCATGCTGCACCGAGGAGTCCCTGAGGAGTTCCAACCTCATCTGAACCTTTGGGACCTCCCTCTTGAGAGGACCAGAGCTAACCTGCTTCTCGGAGGCTGATTCTGAGCTGGAGCCAGTCCAAGTGCACGACGGCGTCCTCCCGTTCTCTACACTCTTACTCAACGTGACTGTGGTCTCCGTGAGTTCACCCCAGCCCTGCTCAGCCCCTGGGCCGGCTTCAGAGAGTCTAAGGCCGCTCATGAATTGGGGGATGGGATGGGAAGGAAAGTGTTACTTGCTAGCTATTGTGGACAAAAGCAGAAGTGGAGTTAGCAAATGCCTTACTTCCCCATTTCCTATCATGAGAAAATGGTGAGATGTTGCAAAACCCACAGTTCTCAGATAGGTTATGTACGTGTGACGTGGTGGACCATTCCCAAATACACAGCTTAAAGAAAATATAAATAAACCAGTGTGTAAGTCAAATGACACACTGATTGCCCTCAGCATGAGGAAAGATTTTTTTTTTTTTTTTTTTGCGGTACACAGGCCTCTCACTGTCGTGGCCTCTCCCGTTGCGGAGCACAGGCTCCGGACGCGCAGGCTCAGCGGCCATGGCTCACGGGCCTAGCCGCTCCGCGGCATGTGGGATCTTCCCGGACCGGGGCACGAACCCGCGTCCCCTGCATTGGCAGGCGGACTCTCAACCACTGCACCACCAGGAAAGCCCGAGGAAAGATTTTTGTACGCATATTAGCTACAGGTAACAAGGGTGCTCCCAAGAGTATGATCCAAATTCTTTATCTCATCCCCAAACAAATTTTATAAAGGACTTGGACCCTTATGCTTACGGCACTGTGTGAGGGGTCAGGAGTAAATTTAGAAGCAATTTGAAGACACGAGAGCTTGAAAATAGCGAACAGTGATATGGATATAAATGCAGTAAGAGTGGTAAATATTGTGTCAAGAAATTATTTGGTTCTCTTGAAAAATACGTTTCAAAACAATACATCGAACATGAACCATTTAATTGAAAACTGAAAAAACTGTGTGTTTCATTAAATCTAAGAAGCTATCAAGTGTAAGTCAGCTCAGTTTCAGAAATGTTAATATGTGAGCACATACACATTTTAAAGTCAATAAAGGTTTTTATAAGTGCTTTTTATAATTGTTTTTGAATACATGTTTTTAAAGGCAGAAAGAGTGTCAGAACAATATATTCTAAAATGTTAACGGAGAAATATTATACTTTAAAATGTTCAAAATATACCGCTGAGGGAGGGGAGTGGGATGGGATAAAGGACCCTATATATTATTCTATACACTTTTACATTATTTGAACTTTTTATAATGAGTATGTATTGAGAGAATGTGTGTGTGTGTATAAATGACACTGATTCGTGTGGGTAAAGCTACATGTAAATTTGCTGGTCAAAAAATTTTGTGTGTGGAGCAAATAGGCTAATAGATCCTGATTTTATTAAGCATGGCAAATGCTCACATAATTCAGGGAAGGTCAAAGAAATTTTCTGTTTGTGCTGCAACTGCACATTCCTACCTGCTGTGAAATAAACCCAGCCTTCCTGCCAGGGTCTGTTGATTCAGCTTTGCCGTCTGGAGCAGTCTAGCATTCACAGCCTGAATGGAATAATGCTGCTTTGGTCAGAGGCTCTGCCGGGAGCAAAGTTTGCGGTAGGTGGTGTTAATTACATTCTTTCCATAAAATAGCAGGGCTCTAAGCATGGAGCTGGGTAGAAACTGTGGAGCACATGTGGCGGCCGAGATTTAGGATATAGGCAAAGGTTTGTGGGCGAGAACAGCAGGCAGGCAAGGCCATAAAGTCAGGGAAGTGGCTGCCTCATTATTCATGAGTCCTGTTTTTTCTGAGAACATTCTGTACCATGTGCACCGTAGGCTTAGGGCACATTCCAAAGCCATTTTTTATTATCGTTTAGAATCTCATTTTCAGAGTAGGTAGATAAATAAGCTGATAGTTAAACATTTGTAAAGCAATACATTCCAGCAGAATCTACCCGTTGACCATGGGACCAAAGGACATCACAGTGCTTTAGAGTCAGTGCAGAAAGCAACCTTCTCAGGTCTACTGGAAAAGAATATTCATTCATTCAAGAAATGACTTATTGAGTGCCTTTCATGTGCTGGAAATACACACTGATGAAAACGGAGAAGCTCTTGCCCTTGTAGAGTTTACATTCCGGTGAAGGTGACAGATAATGAACAAACAAGACAGAAATAATTACAGACAGAGGTGACAGTGCTATGAGGAGCATGAACAGAGTGACATGACAGAGAGTAAGTGGCAGTGAGAGTGGGTGAGGGGTTCTTCACACGGTTTAGGGTGCAAACGAGGCCCTGCTGGGGAGGCATCACTGGAATGTATTGCTGAAGGCTGCAAAGGTAGCAGTAGAAGCTTCAAGAAGAATCCCTCCCTGAGCATCAGGAGACTTGAGTCTAGGTAGGCAATATGTTCCTCAAGGAGCCGCCTGGCCGTGAATCTAAAAAAATCACCAATCTGTTAACTGAAGAAGAAGAATTTTTATGTGAAAATACTTTATAAACTGTAAAGAATTTTATAACATTACTTCCATTCAATGTTCATAACAGCTCTTCTAAGTAGGTCAGATAAGGATTAAAATTATTCGGATGCTGGCAAGTCCAGCTACATAATTTGCAGTGCCTGGTGCAAAATAAAAAAGCGGGACCTCCTGTTCAAAAATGATTAAGAATTTCAAGGTGGCAACAGCAGAGCTTTAAACCATGAAACTTCTGAGCACAGGGCCCTGTGTGACTGAACAGGTTGCCTGCTAGTGAAGGGTTGCCCTGGACACTTTGCTATCATCAGATTTGGTGGTGAAGGGGAGGGGAGGGGGTAATTTTTTGCTACATTTATATCCAGGGTACATATGTTTGCAAAATACTAAATTGTCAAATACTAGTTTTTATTAATGTAACTGTACCATTGAGCTTATGCCAAGAAATCTGGTCTGTTTCTTCATTTGATATTTTCTACCCTTTTCTTTCAATAATTTAAATGTCTTGAGAGAATGCTCAGAGGGCCAATATCTTTTCCAAAAATCTGTAGCAGCTGAGTTGTTTAGATGTAAGTTGTCTTGAGAAAAACGACTTTTGTGCCGTAAAGAGATCTTGGTTTGCAATAAGAATTCCTGACTGTGAGTCCTGCTTCTGCCATTTAATGTTTATGTGATCCTGAGTAAACTGCCTAGTCTCACTGAACTTTAGTTTCTTCTGCAAAATGGAAGAAATTTCCCTTTACAAATGAGTCCAAATTGCTGGTAAGGAGTCAGTGAGATCATGCTTGCTGACCTGCAATGCGTGGCTCATAGAGAAAATGATCCTTCCGTGGTTTTCTGCTTGAAGGCCAAAAAGGGCTGACAGTCAGCTGGCTAATTGTTAATGGGAGGTGTCATTTCTTTTTTTTTTTTTTTTTTTTTTTTTGCGGTACGCAGGCCTCTCACTGTCGTGGCCTCTCCCGTTGCGGAGCACAGGCTCCGGATGCGCAGGCTCAGCGGCCATGGCTCACGGCCCAGCCGCTCCGCGGCATGTGGGATCCTCCCGGACCGGGGCACGAACCCGTGTCCCCTGCATCGGCAGGCGGACTCTCAACCACTGCGCCACCAGGGAAGCCCCATGGGAGGTGTCATTTCTGATTGGGGGCATGTGTTCCTTGCTGTTTATTAAATATTTTGAACATCATCCTTGTATGATAGGATGTGTGCCATACTGATTTGCAGAAGAATGGTAAGTTTATAATTTTATTTAGTGTATTAATAATATCTCAATGGGAAGACATGCAATTTTTGAAAATTGAGGTCAAATTCACATGACATAAAGTTAACTATTTTCAAGTGAACAACTCAGTGGCTGTTAGTACATTTATAATCTCATCTAATCATCATCTTTATCTAGTTCCCAAGCATCTTCATCACCTTCAAAGGAAACCTGGTACTCATTAGCAGTCACTCCCCCATTTCTCCTTCCCCTTAGCCCCTGGCTACCATTAATATGTTTTCTGTTTCTATGGACTTACCTATTCTGGACGTTTTGTATAAATGGAGCCACACAATATGTGGCCTTTTGTGTCTAGTTTCTTTCACTTAGCGTGTGTTTTCAAGGTTCACCGTATTGTAGTGTGTATCAGTATTCACTTCTTTTTATGACTGAATAACATTCGACTCTGCATATATGCCACGGTTTGCTTATCCGTTTATCTGTTGTTGGACATTGGGCTTTTTCCATGTTTTAGTTACTGGGAATAGTGCTGCTATGAAAATGCAAGTGCATGTATTGATTTCAATACCTGTTTTCAGTTCTTTAGGTACCTACCTAGGAGTGAAAGTGCTGGGTCATATGGTAATTCTATGTTTAACTTTTTGAGGAACAAATCATGCAATTTAAAGCCAAATAGGTAATCAAACAGACTATTTATTATAAAATATAATAATAGAAAGAAAACACTTCCATTCCTTTTCTTGCTTTTCTATCCCAGATGCTGGTTCTTAAACTACTGCTACCATGAGACTGACCAAAATCGAGGACTTGGATTCCAGAGCCCCTGCTTTTGACCGAGAGACCTCCCAGCTAAGAGCTAGAATTCATAAGAATGTGTTAGATCTCAGTGCTAGAACATATGAGCCAAATTGCATTTCGTGTCTCCATCTTCCACTGTCTATTATGTAAGCCTGTTGCTTTTAACAACACCTGAGTCAGTCTAGTGACGAGAACTATTAGCCAAGGTTAATTATCTTCACTGAAATGTGAGTGAATGAAAGGAAGTGAGTCATATGCACTAAAGTGATTTTATGGCAGTCTACGAGAGAAGGGTAAATCAAATGTTCAAATCTAAACTACTGGGAACATGTGAGTGGGGCTCAATCATATGTCTGAGTGGATATGTATTTTATAGCACACGCCTGTAGATCCTTAAGGTGACTGTCCCACTGCTGTGGTCAGACTGTTCTCTTCCTGGAGACCTAGCGGTGACCTCTCCAAACCCATCAAGTGAAGCCCAGGACACCTCACATGGGGACCACCCATATTGGGCAAAAAGAAAACAGAAGGGGAAAAAAGAGAGCGGCAAAGTCACATTTCTTCTTCAGAGTTTCATCAAGAGCTAGCTCTCATCCTGCAATTGGTTATTTCCCCTAAAATTCATACATTTTAACAAATTTTAGCATAGCAGCCTAAGGAAAGTAGCACGCAGGGAGTACATGGGAATGAAATGACCAAAGAGAAAGGACGGTGTTTCTCCAGCCCCATCACCACCAATGTGTGTATCACAGATGCATTTTTGCTGTCTCAGCCTAGATGCTCTCATGCCTTCTTCACCTATTTGTTATTCATTTATTTAGTTAATGATTTGATTTCTAAGTCTGCCCCAGGCACTATTTTAAGTGTTCTCTGCAATATATGCATGACTCAGAGTGAAATCTGCTCTCAGTAAGCTTGTGGGTAGAAGAAAATGTTGGGCGTGGAAGCCTCCAGCCTTAACATGGTAGAAGGGTTGTAGGGGAGGGGTTAGAACATGGACTGTGGTTCCAGCTCACCTTGATTTGAATCCTGTTCTACCTTGGCAGAGTGACCTCCTGTCTCTGTCCCTTAGATCCCCATCTATAAAGTGAGGATGATACTAAGACGTATCACACGGGCTTGTTTTGAGGAAAGCACTGGAACAGTGTTGGCACTAGGTAAATGCTACAAAAAAATAAGTGACAAATACACTAACAGAGAAATGACTGAAGTGCCCTGGGATTCAGAGGCAGACATGTGCTGGGAGACTAAGAAGGCTAAGGGCAGAGACTGCATTTGATCTAGGCCTTGGAGGCTCAGCTGAATTCTCTATCTGATGTTCTTGATTTACCTGTCCATCTGAGTCAGTGCTCTCAGCATTAGATAAGCAGAACTTTGCCCAAATTTCTCTGTGCATATCTATTAGCATGTAATATATACATGGCTCTTAAAACATGCTTTCTGAGGGCACTGAGAAAGCAAATTTTTTCTTACATAAGAGTTAGTTATTTGTCCTTCAAATAATCAGACCACTATTTGCTTGACTTTGAGTTAGTCATCTCACCTCTCTGGGACTCAGTTACCCCATTTGGAGCAGTAAAGGTCTAGACTCAGGAAGCACTATGGCTTTTAAAACAACTAACTCTAACTATTATGATTATTAACAATATTGTTGTGAGTTTTAGCCTTGTACCTCATTCACATTGTTTATGAAGAGTTCACTACAAATCCTGTAAGCCCTGGGCCTGAGTTTTCTAGTGATTGATTTCTCTATGAAGTTTTATATTACAGAATCTCCAAAGGAGCTTTCCAAAACCATAAGACTGCCAAAATTTTATTTGACCAACAAAATTTACAATGTTTATGCCCATATTTATAACTTCCATCCTTATCCACCCCACCCCTCTCTCTGTCTGTTTTCCCTCATTTTACCTAGTTAAGGAAAACCAGCTGCTTACTACTGCAATAAGGTCAGTGTTCTTCCTACAAATATGGAAATCTCTAGAAGGAATAGAGTTGTTTGTTTTTTTTTAGTTTGTGATCTAATTTCAATTAGACCCACTACCTATTTTCACTCTGCTTTGGTTTATTCATACTTGTTATAGATCCACGTACTGTATTGCCCAAGAGAACATAGAATTTTGGTTTGTTTTCTGTGGGCTAGAATCTCTTTGGGGTGTAATGGTTTCCTATAGTCAAGATAGTTAACAGAATCCGCTGAACCTAGTTTAAGAAAAAGGGACTTAATTCAAGAAATGGGAAGTCAGAAGCAGGTTCTAGACTGAACTTTCAGGAACCACCACTGAATTGGCCTACCTAAGTAGCTGCTGCCTTTAAAAGAAGAAGGAAGGAAATTTCAAAAACCTGAAGTTGTAACTGCTAGCTCTGGGAACAGTCCACTATGCTGTAATGTGCATCATCAATATGGATGCCCCCCTCTCCCCATTCCCTGACTCTCAACACCCACAGAACTAGGAACCAGACCTGGGACCTGTACTAGTTTTCTACAGTTGCTGTAACAAAGTGTCACAAACTGTTTGGCTTGAGCAACAGAAAGGTATTGTGTCACAGTTCTGACAGCTAGGAGTCCAAGAGCAAGTTGTTAGCAGTGCTGGCTCCTCCTGAGAGCTGTGAGACAGAATCTGTGCCATGTCTCTCTCCTAATTTTTGGTGATTCGCCAGCAACTTTTGACATTCCTTGGCTTGTAGATACATCAGTCTGATCTTTACTTTCATGTTCTCATGTGTCTGTCTCTGTGCCCAATTTCCCCCTTTTATAAGGGCACTAATCATATTGGATTGGATGCACCCTAATGACCTCATCTTAATTGATTATCTGCAAAAACCCTATTTCCATATAAAGGTCACATTCACAGGTACTGGCGGTTAGGATTTCCACATTTTTCAGGAACACAATTCAACCTATAACAAGACCTCTGCAACTATTGTTGTAGAAAAGACAAGAAAACCAAATGCCACCACTGCAATGATGCTACTAGAAGTAGCCCAGGTGGCAGAATGGCCTCTGCCTTCCAAATCCTGGGTGCTTAGGTTTGTTTGGTGGAAGTTCAACCTTGGAAGGAGCTAGAGCTGTAAGGGAATCTGGCAAATGACAAAAGGTCTGTAGCTCTTCAGCCTCTGGGATGCTAAGTGGGGTGAAATGGAGATGGATGGGCTACGGTAGAGTTGGATGAGCCGATCTGCATTACCTTCCACTTAGGGAAGTGGAGACCTGTAAGAGACACTGTGTAGACTAATGAGGTAATGAGTGATGGAGCTAAACAATATCATCATTCGTTAGTAGTGAGTCACTACTTTCAGTCCCAGGACACGATTTATTAAATCTCTTTTTCAACTACTACAAGCTATTTATTCTTGGACTGGAAATTGTAAGTATTTAAAAAGGCAAGTGATTTATTTTCTTCTGACCAGCAGGATTATCTTTAGGCCCAATATCTTTGAAACCTGTCAGAGCCTAGGGGGCATGTAGTATATAAGTACAAAGGAAAGAACAAGGAACAAAGGAAAACTTTGACTTATGCTGGGCTGGTTAATAATGTCTACCCACCTGTTCTTCTCAGTTAGAAATCTTAGGGACATCTTCATGCTTCCCTTTCTCTCACATCCTAACCCAATTTTTTCACTGCCGAATCCTAGAAATTTTGCCCTAAAATGAATTTCAAATTTGACCATCCCACTTCATTCCTGTGGCCACTCTCTGAATTGAGTCCCTCACCGCCTCCAGATGGATGTCTGCAGTAACCTAGTATTCCCACCTCTATATTCTTTTCCATTCCTTCTTTCATGGTATTGTCAGAGTTATTCTTCCTAAAAAGAATCTATGTCCAACCCATTTTTCAAGTCACTGCTCTCCTAATGATTGTTATTAATAGCTATAGTAGAAGCAACAAACTTGTTCTTTTGATTTTGTAATTTTCTCAAACTTTTCCATGAGCTACTTTTTTTTTTTTTTTTGCGGTACACGGGCCTCTCACTGTTGTGGCCTCTCCCGTTGCGGAGCACAGGCTCCGGATGCGCAGGCTCAGTGGCCATGGCTCACGGGCCCAGCCGCTCCGCGGCATGTGGGATCTTCCTGGACCGGGGCACGAACCCGTGTCCCCTGCATTGGCAGGCAGACTCTCAACCACTGCGCCACCAGGGAAGCCCTACATTATATTTTTAACTGTTTGCTTGATAGCTCCTGCTGGATATCCTATGAGTGTCTCAAGCCCTGAAGTGACATGCTCTGAACTGAATTATCATCTACTAATCTCCTCTCTGGAGGTCAGGGTGCTAGCATGGTAGAGCTCTTGTGAAGGTCCTCTTCCGGGTTGCAGATGGCTGACTTCTCCCTTCTTCCTTCTTCCACCTAGCACATGGTGGAAGGTGCTAGGGAGCTCTGTGGGGTCTCTTTTATAAAAACACTGATCCCATTCACGAAAGCTCCACCCTTGTGACCTAATCACTTCCCAAATGCCCCACCTCCTAATACCATAGTATTGGGCATAGGATTTCAATATGTGAGTTTTGGGGGGACACAAACATTCAGACCATAGCAATAACATTGTAAGCCTATCCCAAAGCCTGGAAGCTTGAGGAGACCACAGGAGCTCCAGTTCACCTTGACCTGGCATCCTGTCATCTAGCATCTTTTCTAAAATCTGTATTCTTGTGTGAATCTCAGTGTAACGTGGCAAACACTCGTCCCCTTGTACTTGGTGGTCTAAATCTTTTTCTTCTTTTCTTCCAAAGCCCATACCCTCTCCCCCGTCTTCCAGATATCATTGTGAAAATTACCCCTTCAAAGTAGACCAGCTTCTTTGCAATCTTGAGAGTTTCACTTTAGAATAAACTGATGACATTGGTCTGTGTTGATTATAAAAAAAAACACAGGTAGTAGATGCAGGGCCTTAAGTTTTATTTAGCCCAGAAGACCAAGGGAAGGATTCAGAATCTGCTTGTGTATATGTCCATGAGAATGCACATATCCTTGAGAAATGTGGAAAAACAAGCCCAGTTCCTATTAATTGCCCCTGGTTTGGTTTTATTGTTTGGAATAGCATCTATATGTAATTTTTCATAACTAAGAAATATGAATTATTTTATTACCTGGTTGCATAACATGCAGTAAAATAAGAAAAAAAAACCAAAACTGCAGGCTAATCTTTTTGGTCTTTACTTTCAAGGCTTCATTATGCATGTATTCAAGGACTGAGTCCTCAAAGGATCATTATTCTGATCTCTTGCTCACAGACAGCATGACCTTAAAAAGAAAAAGCTGAATTAAATTCTCTAGCTACTGAATGTGAGATGTCTTTTTAATTTTTTTCCTTCCCTTTTCTTTTCTTTTCCCTCCCTCCCTCTCTTTCTCTCCCTCTCTCTCCCTCTTTTTTTTTTTTTTTTTTTTTTCGGTACTCGGGCCTCTCACTGTTGTGGCCTCTCCTGTTGCGGAGCACAGGCTCCGGACGCGCAGGCTCAGCGGCCATGGCTCACGGGCCCAGCCGCTCCTCGGCATGTGGGATCTTCCTGGTCCGGGGCACGAACCCATGTCCCCTGCATCGGCAGGCGGACTCTCAACCACTGTGCCACTAGGGAAGCCCTTTCTTTCTTTCTTCCTTTCTTCCTTCCTTCCTTCCTTCCTTCCTTCCTTCCTTTCTTTCTTTCCTTCCTTCCTTCCTTCTTTCTTTCTTTTTCTCTCTTTCTCTCTCCCTCTTTCTTTCTTTCTTTCTTCTTTTATTCTTTTCTTTTCTTTTCTTTTCTTTCCTTAGTGGTGTCAGTGTCCAGACCACCATTCTTAAATTATAAGGCGTGTGATATGAACTTAAAACGTTCCTTGTAATTCTAGTTCATTTTCTTTACATGGTATCAGTAAAGATGAAAAGCCTTTATACTCTCGTAAGATAATAAATCATAAGTTTAAAGAATGATAATAATTTTTATCTACCTAAAGTTAGAAGAAAGAACGGAATTTGCAGTCCAACATGCATTTCAGGCCATGGTTTAGAGGTTTTTATCATACTCCCCCCATCTCCACTTGCTGACATTCTACTTTTTTCAGCCTGTTTCAAATGCCTCAGTTTTCACAAAGGCTTTCCTGGTCCCAGGTAACCAGCCACGATTGCTTTCTTTTCCCACCCTTTTCAGGTCTTTGTTTTGCTGTTATCACACTTTGATATTTTAGTCTGTATTGTAGTTACTGGGGGCACACGTGGTATAAAAGGGACTCTGGAGGTGGGCAGATGGAAGCTCAACTGTGTTTATGTCTCCTGGGCTGTGTGGCTCAGATATGTTGCCTCCCTCGCCGAGTCTCAGTCTCCTCGTCTTTAAAATGAGGCTAAGAGTAGCTGTTTTGCAGAACTACCGTGAGAGTTAGAGAGAATGCCCTGCTGGGAGCCCTCCCCGTGCCTGTGAGGGGTAGCGGTGGAGAGCCCGGCCTAACCTGAAGCAGCAGCACATTTGCCTCTCCTCTAAGGCACCGACTCTGTCCTCTTCTGTGGATACTTTGCAGAGGCTGGAAGCACCTGGAACACAGGTGCTGGAAGAATCTTTGTGGAATTGGGAAAAACTGGTCTTTTCTCCAAAAAAACATTATTCCAGCTTTTCCTATAACTCCTTTTTTCTTTTTTTAACTAGACATTTATTTATTATGGCTTTGTGTCTTGAGCAGCGTTGTTAATTATATTCTGAAATTTGAATATTTGGGATCATGAAATCAGATGATCAGTATCTTTTATAAGATACTTAAAAGTAAATCAAATCTGCAGATAGTTAGAAGCAGAATGTGTATGGTATGGTATGTATGACTATGTGTGGGTAGTTACCCAGAATTGGGAGAAAGTTTGCTGTCCCTTAGTCCGCAGGGTCTGCGTCTGCAGGCCGATGGCCTCTGAAACAGCCATGCAGAAGAGAGTCTTGTAAACAAACTGTATAAAAGAATTTAAACTTTTCAGTGCTCGTCCTACATGAAGATGAAGCCTCATCTACATAAATATGGGTTTCCCTGACTGTATATTTTCCCTGGGTATCTTTTGGTCAAATTTCTCTATAGGAGAAAAAACCCCAAAAACATTTGCTATGCTATACTGTAAAGTATATGATTAGCTCTTTGTAAGTGGAAGGTCGTGAATCCTCCCCTCATTCACCTCCTTTCCTCTTGGGAACCTACAGGCTCACTCATGCTTCTCTTCTGTTGTTTGAGGTACAAAACTGTGACACGGGACAGAGCCTTGTTCCCACCCAGCCTTCCTGGGCTCCCGTGCTCAGCATCGGTGCTTCACGGGCTGCCCTTTTCTCCCACAAGCGTGTCAACAGAGAATAAGTACCAGCAGCAGATTTTTAGGAAGACACTGAGTACTACATTTAAGAATTCTTACTTGCCTTGAATTTTTCAAAACCAAAACCAGTAGAAATAAAAACAAAGACTATTTGGTCAAGGTCCTGAGGGCCAGAGTGCCAAAGGGCAGCATTAAGGGAGTTCAGAAATGAGGGGACCAGCCTTCTGAATAAAATCTAGGTTTCTGGAAGATTGTGGGTATTCTTTTATGAGCTCTGACTGTTACTAACACATTTTGGGGAAGGGGAAAATGTCAGAAACCTGTACTGTGTCTTCAGCCGTTTGTTTGTTCGTTCATTCAGAACATCTTCCTTTTTCTCTGCTAAGAATGTGACATATTTTCTAACAAAGGCCACAGGCCGTTATAAAACATTCATCATGTGACAAAGACCCACTACTGTCACAGTAGTTCTCCTTCCATCTCACTGTCAAAACCACATAGTGAGAATTTACTGCTGGCTGTCTCCTTGATCCTTTGTTTTGGGAGTGCAGTATCCGATCCGGCAGTCCCTCATAGAAGGTGGGACCTATAGCTGTCATCACTAGTGCCCTTCTATGCAGACGCATGCAGTTATGCTTCATATAATCGAAGAATTTAGGACTGAAGGTCATGAGGTCCTTACCACCGAAGAAATTTTCAAATTTCTCAAAGCCACGAGGCCTAGGTTATTTCCTAGAACCTAAGTGTACCTTTTCACTGATCCCTATTAACATTTAAACGTATAATTTCAGCATTTCAAGATCTTATTAAATCTTGATCTGTCTTTTGACATATTGTTTATTCTTCTTTGTCGCATGTGCAAATGTGATTAATCAATATCTATCAATTCTCTGCGAAGTATTCAATTTATTATGAATGCACTAACTGCACGATCATGTAGCTGATTCTATGAAGATATTAAAGAAAAAGTTGCCAAGTACCTTTAGGAATGAATATATACCACATTTATAGCATTTCTAAACTTATACTCTAATAAGTTCATCATGAAGCTAGTTGACCTTGACTTATTCTTGGTCAACCAGTGGGGGCTCTCTTTGGTTGGCGCTTCCTTTGGTAAGTCCTACGTATCATCTGTTTAACCAAACTAACCTTTGTAGAACTTTGTTAAAGATTGATGTCAAACATTCGTCAGTAATTCTTGGAAACTGCCTTTTAAAAAAGTTGGGACATTTGTCTATCTCTAGGTTTCCAGCATTTCTTTAGTTTCTATAAATGCTGAAATTATAGAAATAGGCCGTTTGATCACGATATGGATCCTTTCAGAAACTTGAGGTAGTTCATCTGAGCCTGGGAACTTGACGCTGGATAAATAGGGCAGAGTTTTAAATGCATTTATTATTTCCTCCACTATTTTGATCTCAAAGCCTTACTATGTTCTATACTTTCCAGTTGAAAGATACTCTCTTTCTAAGGCAGAAAGAAAATAGGAGAGAATTCGTTCGTCCTTCCTTGTCTGTTAATTTTGTGCCATCTGTCAAGCAGCGGACCCACCTCGTCTTTGTTTTTAAAAAAAGTCTTTACTTGCCCTTGGCCATTTGTGAAAGTGCTTCTGGACTTTTAGCCTTTTATTTCAACCTGTGCTGTATTTTCTCCTCTCCAACCTCCCCACCACACCCCAACCCTTTCTATTTGACTTCCTTGAGCTTTTTTTCTTGTATATCACATACTTGTACTTTTAATACTAAACCTCTCAGCTCACTGTGAGGCTCGAGTGTGCGCAGAATTCCACTGCTAGCAAATCTTGTGACTGTCTCGCTTGATCTCTCAGAGATTTAGTTCCTTCAACTGTAAAACTGCAGGATGAAAATATATGACTTACAAAGTAGTTGTGAAGGTCAAGTAGAATGGTAACTTCAAGAGCTTGCGGTAAACTCTAAAGCACTATCAAAAATGTAAGATCTTATAATCTAGGGAGCCAAGTTGTATTATATAGAAACCTATGTACATAGACTAGGAATACTGGAAAGGACCTGGGAGTTCATCTAGTCCAAACCTCTCAAGGAACAGATAAGGAAACAGATCAGGAGGGGCAAAGCTCCCAGCTGGAGGCAGCATGGTAGAGGGTTTAGCACACTGTGGATGGTGACTCATGATCTCAGATGTTGCTGTCCAAATCTGATGACCCTGGTTCTAGTCCTGGCTCTGTTGCTAAACAGTTATGACTTCCTTAGAGCTGAACTTGAAATTACCCTGCCTTGTCCCCACTCCCCCTTGCATTCACTGTGCCCTCTTCCATCGCCTTACCTTCCTTCTCAACACAGACAGTCAAGACCAACCTTCCCAAGACAGCCTTGCCTACTTTAGATTCTTCTTTTATTTTCTGCGGAGGCTCATTTGTTGTTCTATGGTCAGAATGGTTTTTCTTGCTGTTTTGCTCTTTGCCATTTAGTGGCAAACTGCTTCCAAAGATGTCACTGAAATTAATAAATAAAGCAGGGGAAATGGAAGCTCTGGGGAAAAGCTGGCATAACTTCTTTGTTTTGAAGAAAATATATAATTAAACAAATTAACAAGTATTTATTTAGTGCCTGCTAGATATGAGGTCTGACAGTTTACACAAGGCAGTATATTAGAACTCAAGCTCGAGGAGTTTAAAATATTCTAAAGGATATTTTATGTATCCATTATATAAATAATGCTGCTTTCCCCCAGGACTCCTGATAATAGCTACCACTTCTGGAGTATCTATAGGTTGTGTGTGGACTTGATGACATATTTTGTCTTATTTAGCACTGCAAAGAAGCACTATTATTCCCATTTTATGGATGAGAAGACTGAGACTCTCAGAGAGTTTTAAGTTCCTTGCCCTGGGGCACAGAGGCCAAATGACCTAATCAAAATTTGAACTTACATTGGCCTGACTTTGTTTGTGCTTTTTATGCAAGTTTCAGAGATGTACTTCCTGTTGTAAATTACATGTCTGACTACACCCAGTATTATGAAGTCTGAGATGACATGCTTATTTTCTCTCAAATTTGATTCATCCAAATAATTAGGGATAGAAGCAAGGAACACTTAATTTTAGAAAATCAGTCAATGGCCAGATGGAATTCTGCCAAGAACCATTTCTAGCCTGGCAGCTTCCTATCCCAGATCTGGGCCTTTCGGTCCTCAAAATACACAGATCAAACACTTGCTTTAAATTTACTTTTAAGGTACAAGAACAATAGAATAATTAACTAAACCAGAATCTATATAACTTTATTGAAAATTTACATATACAACTAGTTCCTACATTTCTTTTTTTTTCTTGCCAGTCAACAGATGTAATTTATTTTATATGGGATGCACTGACTTGGCCAGATTTTCTGAACTAGGCACTCTTTATTCTGTCCTGCTTTAGCTACTAGTTCTTTTTTGAATAAAGGCCTCTCCCCTTAGGCCTTTTCCAGAAGTATTCAGATTGCAGTATCATTGTAATTCTTTTAATGGGAACTGGAGCAGCAGTATAAACATTCATCCCAAAGCTTAGTCTTGAGGTTGTACTGTCCTGACCTGTGTCCTAAAGAGGAGAATGGGCCGGAAAACACTTAGAACATCCATCGTGTCCCTGAAGGCCAATAATGAAAGAAGATGTTAGTATGTGTGGGTGACCTGGGTTTAGTCTGAGAGGTTTGTTTGTTTACTTGTAGATAGTAGCATTCCATAGATGTTCTTTTACCATCAGAGGAATTAGCAGATTTCTTTTCTTTAAAGAACCAGTATCCATTCACTGTTTATAAAGATAAAATGATCTCTGATGCTGCTAAATCTAAACAGCTGCTACGTAGGATCTCCTCCAGCATCACTGCCACTTAAATCCAACACGTGCAAATTCATGTACCTTTGTTCAAACAAGTCAGGGGTTTTTAGCTGACTATGTCGATCGGGCAAGTGGTAATAAAACAAGACTGGGCATCCATTAGCCTCATCCTCTTTGTGGTTTTGTTCACAGACATACTGTGAGAATTTGACCTTTGGATCTATTTACCCGTCTGAAAAATAATAGTAATAGGCACTTCGGTACTACCTACTTGTCTCCTTTTTTGGTGTACTGAGGATTTAATAGTTAAGCTCCCTTAGTTATCCAAATGAAGGGTTTGGCATCATCACCAACTATGATTAAGGAAATGAGTAAAGTGACAAGCACTCTACCACCAGAAGGTATTTCTGGAGTGAACTAATCTTATCTCTTGGTTCTCCATCATCAAATCCATACTGGGATATGGTTAATATAAAGCAGGTGGAATAAATTGCTTACTGTTCAGGCTCTACTGACAAGCTTTACTTAAATAGGATTTAGTTTGGAACAAGGGGGTAAAGAGGTATTATCAGTGATTACTCCTGACACTTTAAAATAGTTTTTAAGTTCTTAAAATGCACCTAATCCTGAATTTCAAGGGAGAGAAGGAATGATAGGGTAAAGATAAATCAGAGGGGATTATGTTCTTCTTGTAATTGCAATGTATTGTGCTTGAACAAAACTCTACTCTTTCCCTGGCTCCTGAGTTAACTTTTCATCTTTTTATTGGAAAAAAAATGCAAGTAAGATTTGTTTAATTTTTTCCTACTTGTTCCTGGTATGTCAGAGGAGGGGTAATCCTAGGAAGTTTACACTAAAGTAAAACACAGTGGAAAATAAGGGGAAGAGATAGGGAGCACTTATAAATAAATGTTCCTTCACTACGTTTCCTATGGAAGAATTTTGCACTAAGATGTATATTTATGAAAAGCAACAATAATTGGTTCTTCAGCTCTAGTCCTCTGTAACTTTAATACAAGAAACATAGACCATCTACTTTGTGTAGACACTGAAGACACAGTGTAGACACTCAGGAAACACGGAAATGAATAAGCCATAGACATTGCCTTCAATGTTCCTTCTGTCTAATGGAGGAGACTGAGGTGTAAGCACTAAGTAGAAGATGGATTCAAGAGTCTGAACAGAAGTAGGACAAATGATACACATGGAGCAAATAGGGGAAGAAAATATTAAATGTGACCTGGGTGGTCAGGTCAGATTTCGAGACGGCTTTGCCTTTGGTTGGGGTTTTGGGCAGATTTGGGGAGACAGCATTTCATGCTGAGTACCAACAAAGAAATGGGGACACAGAAGAGCCTGTACGGGAAGTGATCAGAAGACTGATGGGCCTGGAGAGTAGGATGTAGTGGGAGAAGAATTTGGAATGGTAGTTTGGGGTTCGGTCCTGGGGGAAGATGAATGCTCTTCTCTGACTACCAATTCTTTTTGGAACAAAATCTCACATGAAACTGCAGAGACTCTTCTTCAATTGCCTTTCTTCAAACGCAATACCTGTAAACTGTCTCGTCAAACAATGTTTTTATTAAAAAAAAACAAACAAACACAAACAGAAAACAAGATCTGTTAAGGCACCCAAGTATTGCAACGTCTGGGTCACTTAGCAATGGGTCATAGCTATGAAGTAACAATTAAAGTTAGAAGCAGCCATAGAAGTCACCTAGTGCAACCTTGTATTAGTTTCTTATGGCTGCTGTAACAAATTACCACAAACTCGGTGGCTTCAAACAACACAAATTTACTCTCTTACAGCTCTGTAGGCCAGAAGTCCAAAATCAGTTTCACTGGGCTAAAGTCTAGGTGACCGTAGAGTCGGTTCACTCTGGAGAACATGAGGGGACATGTCATTTCCGCTTCTTTTCCAGCTTCTGTTGGACACCTGTATTCATTGGCTTGTGACCACTTCCTTCATCTTCAAATCGCATCACTCCAATCCATGTTTCCATCGTCACCTTGGCTTCTCCTCTGACTGACTCCTTCTGGGTCCCTTTGATAAGGACAGTTGTGATTATGTCAGGTCCACCTGTATAATGCAAGATAATCTCCCCATCTCAAGTTCTTTAACCATCACATCTGCAAAGTCCCTTTTGCCGTATAAGGTAACACTCATAGGTTTCAGGGACTAAGATGTAGATATATTTTCAGCGGGGAGGGGGCATTATTTAGCCTGCCACAAACCTCCACAGTTTATAGATAAGAATGTTCAGACCCAGCTTGGTATAAGGCCATACAAGTAGCTGTTGACAGAGCTGGGCTTATAACTCATGGTGCCTGACTCCCAGTTCTTTCTATTGCACCATGATGTCAGTCTTTAATGCTCTCAGTGAGGAACTGGTGGTGCTTTTGGAAGGCAGAGACCCCAGCCAGCTGAGACTGGGACTGAACAGGTACCCAGAGTAGCCATTTAGGAGTGGAGAAGCCTCCTCATCTTGGGCAAGGACCAATTTGAGAAAAGAGTAAATGCTCTTTTTAGGACCAAAAAAGGCTGGGAAATTGTTCTTTCATTGAGTGGAGAAGAGATTGGGGGAAGGAAAAGAGAAATGTGCAAGGAAAGAGAAGGCGGTGTACAGAGAAAGAGAAGCTATAGTAGAAGTGGAGTCAAAAGGAAAAGAGAAGATGCTCATGTGTATCCCATAATAAAGCCACCCTTCTGTGTATAGGGTCTCTGAAACCAAGTGTATTCTGCAACACTTTCTCTTCATTAATGCCTAGACTTTATCTTCCATAACAACTGTACTATTTTGTTTGTGTATTTTTTGCTCACAAATTATATCCTTTACTGATTCATCCTCCTCAGTATTAGATTCTCTAGAGAATAGCAATAATTTCCATTTCTTTGTACACCACTGAGCACAAAAATGTGCTTTATAACAGTTTTAATCATTTTAATGATGATATACAGAATGCATCACACTAGTGCTATCATAGCATTTTTCTTTGAAAAAGTTCTGGAAAAATTCCAAACTAATTTTGTACTTTAACTGAAAGAAGAGCTTGAGGCTAATATAAAGGGCATATTATTTTTGAAACTAATAAAGAAAGTGAAGATTACCAAGAAATAGCAAAGACATATTGCAGTAAAATTGGAAAAGCAGTGCAAAGGATGAAATGGGACCTTTGAGAGGAAAGGGAAAGTTTAAAAATGATTTTTAACTATAAATGGGATAAGGAAAGGAGAGTATAAAATGTTTCCCTGTTATTACAAGAGGAAGCATTGCTGATTGATGATACTAAAATAAAAGCTTAAAAAATGTTCATCTTTATCCAAAAAGTGATCTACAAGAAGAGTCAGTCTACATGTTAATTAGCAGAGAAGTGCATCAAGTTGAAAGAATATGGAAGATTATCAATATATTTACTAATAAATATTGAGTATTTTTGAGTTAATATTTCTATGTCTTATAATTTCCTAGCTTCCCCAAGGTAGACAACTTTTATGCTATTGTCGTAATTTGTCCTATATCAGTTAATAGATTTCAATAGACAATGGGTACTTAGTAAATATGTGATAATGATTACTAATATGAATTAAAGCTGTTGACAATATCCAAAAACTTAAATATTTGACTTGTAATATTTATTTATGCTCATCAACACAGAATATATAAAAATGAAAATAAATCTAGTATGACATAATTTTTATTTTGAGCACTTTTGGGAAAATGCCTGAAAAACCTACTCAAATGCTCTTCACTCCTGCCCATGGAAATCTCACCTATTCTTCAAAGCCCAACTGAGTGACCACCTCCTTACAAGATCTTCCCTGGTCCCCTCTAAGTCATTTATGACTCTTTCAAATGTCTACAGTACTTTAGGTGATTCACATTGCCCTCATAATTACACATTGACTTTAATTAAAATTCTTTCTGTTAAGTCTATATCATCTACTAAATAATAATTCTTCAAAGGCAAAGACTGTCTATTCATACTTATATGCCTAGTGCACTAGTTATCTGCAAATGAACAGTATAGATAAGTATGAATAAATCAATGAAAGGACTGTTCTATAATAGTAACTCAGAATTACCTTCATGAAATCCTATGTACTCTACCTACTGAGTTGCTTCTTCTAGGCTTGGGGGTGGAATCTTCAATTTTATTATTTTTAACAGACTGCCAAAGTTATTCACATATAGCCAACTAGGCACCTGGCAGCAGTAGCATTTAGGAATCATTCATCAATAATTCAGTCGGATAAAGTGCATCTTATTCTGTGCCTCTGAGGTATGGTCACCATGAGTATGGGTAATTACCAGAGAATGGGCAAACTTTTTTCGAGGGGAGATAAGAGTAATGGAAGGTATCCAAAAGCAAGTAATTGGGGGCTTCCCTAGTGGCGCAGTGGTTGAGAGTCCGCCTGCCGATGCAGCGGACACGGGTTCTTGCCCCAGTCTGGGAAGATCCCACATGCCGCGGAGCGGCTGCGCCCGTGAGCCATGGCCGCTGAGCCTGCGCGTCCAGAAGCCTGTGCTCCGCAATGGGAGAGGCCACGACAGTGAGGGGCCCGCGTACCGCCAAAAAAAATCAAAAACAAAACTTAATTTTTTATACTTCTTTCAGAAGTAAGCCTTCTATTTGATGAGCCTTTAAATACCCAATAAGAGAAATGCTCTTAAGGTGTAAATTGAAATAGGGAAATCTTCTAAATTCACTTACATTTTTTCATTGTGCTTTCTTCCAAAGTCTTATTTAAGTGTAATTTGCTTTCTCATAAAATTGAGTTTCAGATTTTAGCTCCTGAATATTACCCACTTAGTCAAATATTATAAATCCTTCAAAAATGGTAAAGTATTGTCTTTAGCAAAATACATTGTAATCATGCAAAACACATGATCATAAACCAGAAAACTTCTTTAAAAACTTTAATTTTAATCCACCAGTTAATTGTTTTCGTTATGGTTTTATTTCCCAAATGCAAGCTGGTGTCTCTCATGGTATGGAGGTGATTTTCAGAGGGGCATAATAACAAGGAATAGTATTAAATGAATTATGTAGAGGGAAGGCTATGTATTCTTAAAATTCTTTTCAGTCCTTCTCCTTAGTCTGGCATTTTTTTTCAATTCTTTACTTTTGTTAATTGCCCATCTTTAAAAAAGAAAGCCTGCCTCGGGCACTGAGGCTTTCCTACATTCCAGGTAGAGTTACAATCACATTGTTATGTTTTATTGCTTTTTAAAGATAATTACCTCTTGTTTATGACAAATGATGTTGGTATTAAATTTATGATTGCTTTATTCCAAGAATTATTAATTTTACTGCAATGTAGGCAGTACACATATAAGGTACATGGGCAGTTGGTATGTGAACAATAGAATCTTAGGAAACATTGGTTTCTGGGAAGTTTGAGTGTTTCTCAAGCTTGATTAGTTGGTTGATTTTTTTTTCACTGAATCAACCAAGTCAGTTGGTTGTTTGATGTAAGACAGACATAATCACTGGTGACTACAAACTTGCCACATATTAATAAAATGCAACTGTGGTTACATCTAATGGTAGTTTTTAAAGGAGATCAATTCTTTCAACGCCCTCTGAAATAAACATCTGTTGGTAGCCCCGTCTACCTTTAACTTGAGAGAAGGCTCTAAAAATTGGAATAGATCTGTTGACCTCAACAAGATCGCAAACACAGTGCCATTGAGAGCAAGGAATCTTGTGATAAGACGTGGTTAAAAAAAAAAAAATCATAAACACCAAGGCTGTTTGTATATTTTCAAAAATTATTATCTAAAAAATATTTTCAAAAATTCTTATAGAACTTCTAGAGCTAACCACAGAATACATACAAGATCCCCCTTCACCTAGGATATTTGAGAAATATTTGGCTTCTCAAACACATTTGTTTAACTATTTTTTTTCTAACTTCCTACTCTCTAAAGCTAAGAATCCACAAATAATATGACCCTAAAGCTGAAATGAAAGAGAAACAACTGATTATATATATATACGTACTAGCAAAGCACACTGGGAGCTGGTGCCACACTGTGAATTGGAACAGAGCCACAGAATATTGAAACACAGGCTTTACCAAAGGAGCTCACAGGCTAGTTGGGCAGAGAGGGGCGGGGAGGGCAACCGTAAGACAAGACAGGATATGAATGACTTAATTGCACAAATCAAAGTTACAGGGATTTGAATGAAAGAAACTTCTCATCAGTAGGGAATAACAACAAAGCCCTAGAAGAGATGGGCCCTGAAGAGTGAGCAGAATTCAGACAGAGTGGGTATTCTAGATAGACCGCCCTCCAACTTTTATTGAGAATATTCTCTGTACTAGGAGCTGAGGGCACAAAGAATAATATAATAATGATATTGATGATGATGATGATGATAATAATAATCTGTTATAGAAAAACACCTCAGTGGAAGACATGGGTGCAAATTTTTACCACACAGTGTTTTAACTAATGTAATAGAACTCTTTAGAAGCAACCAGGGAGGAAGAAATTATTTCTACCTGGGGAATTGAGAAAGAATTTATAAAGGAAATGAATTTTGATCTGGGCTTTACCAGATGGAAAAAGATGAGAAATATATTCCAGACAATGAGCACAACCTATGATAAACCATGAAGGAAGGCATAAAAGAACATAATGTGTTTGGGAAGGGTGAGAACCTTCTATGTGGTTAGAGTGTCAGGGGAGGGGGTGAGGATGGACATAGCGATTAATAGAGAAAGTACCTGGAAAGACATGTAGAATCTAATTTGTGAAAGGTTATGTATGCCATGCAATGGAATTTAAACGTCATTAAGACACTGTTGTAAGTAAGACAGTGTAGTTCAGATCTCTGTTTTTAGAAGTATCATTTTGGGGACAGGATAGAGGTGATACAGGAGAAGTGGTGCAGGGGAGGTAAGAGGAGGTGCCCTGAACAGACAGAGTCTTGCATGGGAATATGGCCTAAGAGTAAGGGAGTTTGGAGTGAATTGTAGAGTGCCTTGGAGGTCATACTGAGGTGTTGGCATTGAGTTCTGCAACACCAGAAAACCACCAATGCTGTACTTTATGAAGACTGATCTGGAAAGTGTCTATGGAACCTATTACCATGGAGGGACTTGAGGGCCCAACTCGGGCATAAGATGTGGCACATACCACTGGTTGCTGATCCACCACCTGTTCTGTCCCTGCTTCTTCCTTCCTAACTGAATCCTGGTTTTGTTCCATTATCTTCTCTCCTCTTCCTAGCCATGGTCTTCAGAAGATGAGGCCCTATTCCCTGCCCAGAGGATGAATCTGTTCTAGGATAAGACTACGGAGTCCATTTCTAGCCAATGACATGTGAAGAAAATCCTCTAGGGGCCCCTAGGAAATGTCTTCTTTTTTCCAAAAAGGGAAACACAGGAAAAGACAGTCTCTTTTGCTGAAAGTTGTCTCCATGTGGCACTTGGAACTGCCAGGCCACCATTTTGCTGTGATAAGAGGATCTAGTCCAGGGACAAAGCAAATATTCAAGTAACCTGATTCCTTGATGATGTTAAGAGCCACTGATTTAAACAAACTTGGAACTGCCTTCCCTTCAGACATCTTAAAAGATGAGCTGGGGCTTCCCTGGTGGCGCAGTGGTTGAGAGTCCGCCTGCCGATGCAGGGGACACGGGTTCGTGCCCCGGTCCAGGAGGATCCCACATGCCGCGGAGCGGCTGGGCCCGTGAGCCATGGCCACCGATCCTGCGCGTCTGGAGCCTGTGCTCCGCAACGGGAGAGGCCACAACAGTGAGAGGCCCGCGTACCGCAAAAAAAAAAAAAAAAAAGATGAGCTGGTTTAAGAAAAAAGCTAATAAGCCAGATTTTATACATTCATATTGAGCGTGAGGTGAAGATGTCGACAGAGGAAGTTCAGGGTTGGCATGTCGGGGAATGAAACCGAAAGCCAAATACAGTTTTTTCCCTTGCCATAGGCCTGGAAGAATTACAAATACTTACTCCTTGCTACATTGTCTACTATTAATTATTTCTGTCTTCATAAGTATAATTAATGCAATTTATATCAATGGCAATAATGGATAACACATAATGTACTGAACAATTTCCTACTTGGGAAATTCCATTAGTGCTTTCACAACACTAATGTTGGTGAAAGGCTTCTGCTATTACTTCAGTTCACAGGAATATGTACGTGTGCAGTGTGGCAGAAAGGAAGGAACATGTATCTGGGCTCAAATAGCTGCCCCTCCACTAGGAAATGGTTTAATTACCATAAACCTCAATTTGATTTCATTTTAAATAGATTTCATAAAACTTACTTTGCAGGGTTTGTGCTTAGTAATGGTGATACAGTATGCACCCACATTTTCAAAACAGCATTTTTAAAAAATTGAAGTACAGTTGTTTTAGAATGTTGTATTAAATTCTGCTATACAGCAAAGTGATTCAGTTATACATAGAGATACGTTCTTTTTTAAATTGCATTTCCCTTTGTTCTTAAAGTTCTTAAAACTGTCAGTTATAGATTATGATCACTTTTTTTTTTTTTTTTTTGCGGTACGCGGGCCTCTCACTGCTGTGGCCTCTCCCGTTGCGGAGCACAGGCTCCGGACGCGCAGGCTCAGCGGCCACGGCTCACGGGCCCAGCCACTCCGCGGCATGTGGGATCTTCCCGGACCGGGGCACCAACCCGTGTCCCTGCATCGGCAGGCGGACTCTCAACCACTGCGCCACCAGGGAAGCCCATAGGATCACCCATTCTTGATTTCCATTTTAGTTTTCCCCCTATCAACGTCACTGCTAGCTCAAGAACCCTCAGGTCCCAGGAAGGAGGAGTTACGTATCTGTTTGTGGAACTCAAGGACACGGATGCAGCCATGCCAATTGCCTGGCAGGATCACTGCGTCAAAAGTGCAGGCTCAGTCATTTTGCTTCCTCTCTTATTGTAGCATGAACTTTCAGCACTCAGGAGAACTCATCCCCTTGGACTCCGCAGTCAGCCTGTGGAAATTAGACTGGGAATTAGAAGTGGAGCTGGGTTCATGGAGGGCTTGAGCCTACAACATGGGCTCCAGTTCAGCCGGACAGAGAGGCCATTAGTGGGATATGAGGATCTCTTGCAGCTAATATTAAATATGTACTTTTATTGTTCACTTGTCCTTGTGCCTTGTACGCATAGCTTGCTCGGGAACCACAGTAAGAGTGGATCACGCCAACCCAGGATTTAGATATTTTTATTGTCGTCAGTCACTGGCAGGGTTTAATGCGTTTTGACTAAGCACCAATCTTGACAGTGTCCCTGGATAATCTGAACACTTGGGTTCATTCCTTTTTAATTTAATGACCAATTAGCCCTAGTTAGGACATGTTCTTCTGTAGCTTTTATTGTGTGTGTGAGAGTTACCTGATAATTATGGATGTCAGTTTCCCTTTGATAACTGGGAACAAAAATGTTTCCACTTCACTTGTGAAAGTCAAATGTTTGCTTTTATGGCAATACATTCATTATATAAACTCCAAAATCCCTCAGAAATATTTGGTCATTAAATGATTCACTACTTTTTTTTTAATAACCACTCCCCCAGGAGCAGGACTAGGGGAGGGGAGAACATAGTTTCTTTTCCTCTTCCTGGGAGTAGCCCAGCAGAAAAAATATACGTAGTGGACACACTCATGTATAATGAAGGAAAAAAAAAACTTCAGTGTTTATCTCCCAACCTGCACTTTGTACTTTCTGGTGAAACTTGAGTTTGCCTGCCTTCCCTATTACACATTCAATCGGAGTTCTAACTTGAGTAAAGTAGAAGAAGGTGAAACTGAAATCAAATATTCATCTGATTCATAGGAGTTCATTCTCTGTCCACCTGTGTTCCTCCTCCTCATAAAAAACCTATATATAAACACCGCAGCTACTGTATGAAAGTAAACAAGCTTAATAAATGCATATCCCATTAGAACAGGGAGATTCTGAGCTGAGTGGGTTCTTTGCATTTTTTAAGCCAGGGTTTCATAATGAATGTTGATATTTTGGAGCAGGGCCTGGAAAACTGCACAGAAGCAAATCTGCTCCCATATTTTATAGAAAATTTGTATTTCTATAAAATCCTAACTTCTTCCTCTAGTCTACAAGGTCCTGTATGAGGCAGGCCTAGCATCTCCCACTCACTCTTCTCTCCAGGCACACTGGCTTTCTGCCGTTCTTTTCTAACTCACCAAACTGGTTTCCACCTCAGGTTCTCTGCATTCCCTTTGCCCCACCAGACCTTCACATGACCTGTCAACTGCTACGTGTATTATCACCTCCTCAGACAGCCTTCCCTGCCCACGCTGTTGACACGGGGCTGCCCAGTAGATACATCAGGTGAGATAAATGGGGGTCAGACGTGTAACTGTACAATTCCTAGTAGCTACATTAAACAAATTAAAAAGAGGTAAAATTAATTTTAATAATGTTTTTATTTAATCCAGCAGCTCTAACATATCATCATTTCAACATACAATTTGTATAAAAAATTAATAAGATAGGGGCTTCCCTGGTGGCGCAGTGGTTGAGAGTCCGCCTGCCGATGCAGGGGACGCGGGTTCGTGCCCCGGTCCGGGAAGATCCCATGTGCCGCGGAGCGGCAGGGCCCGTGAGCCATGGCCGCTGGGCCTGCACGTCCGGAGACTGTGCTCCGCAACGGGAGAGGCCACAACAGTGAGAGGCCCACGTACAGCAAAAAAAAAAAAAATAATAATAATAAAAAAATGAGATCTTTTATATTATTTTTCTCATACTAAGTCTTTGAAATCTGGCACGTTTCTTCAGGACATCTCAATTTGGACGAACTACATTGCGACCGGTGGCTACTGTATTGGACCACACAGACTTAAAATAACACCCCACCTCCAGCCACTCTCTATCACATTACTCTGATTTATCATTATTGGAAGATTTATTTGTGTTTGAAATCATCCTGTTTGTTTATTTACTTGTATATTATCTCTCCCTCCATCCCTTATGAACCCCCTGCCCTGAAATGAAAAGTCTAAAGGACGAGGGGCTTCTTTTTTTTCTTTGCTGTATCCACAGAGCTTAGTATATTGCCAGTTTTCAGTAACTATTTGTTGGAAGTTTGATGAATAAGAAACTGATGTGCTGTTAAAACAATGAGTCCGTGTGGCTTTTGCTTTTTGAGTCTTCCCTCCCTCGTGCTAGGTTTCAGGTCAGTGGAATAAATAATGACCACACTTTGCTGTCCCTTTTCCCCTTCCCCATCCATGTCCTCCTGTAACTATCCTGTGTTGTCTGTATCCTACCAATTTTCTGATACATGACTGTTTCCTTAAGAGAAAGCACTTTCCAGTCCACCGTTAAAGCTGCTCTCAAGTTAGCATTCAACTCATACTAAGCAGGAGAAAAAAAGAAAAAGCAAACATCTGGACTTTCTCTTCTTTCCCCTACTAACCATTATAAGATTTTCTCAGAAGGTAGTCAGGCTGTAACTTGTATTTATTATACTTTTAGTCAATGGGAGGAAACCCTGGATCTGTGATTAGCTGTAGGCCTTGTGGAAACTGCCCTGAGGCCCGGAGTTCTGGAGGTTTCCTTCCACTGCTCCTCTAGATGTGACCCAGTCTTGCCTGTGTGACAGTGGTCAAGGGCTCCAGATTTGCCTGTGCTCATTTCCTCCATCTGTCAAAGGAAAGTCACAATCATTGCTTATTTCCAGTATAAGACTATAGAGAAAAATCAATTAAAAAAATTTTTTAAAAAAAAGGCTATAGAGAAAATAACCAGAAAGTATATTATGCCCAGTAATGAAAAGCACTGTTGCTGTTCATACAAAGCAATAGGCACTGACCTGGTACCTAGGATTCTGTTCTAAACTCAGGTATCACAATAAAAATGGTGAGAGTCTTAGAGACTGGGTCAGTATGTGAGGTAAATGGTAAAACCGAAGTGGGGTTTGAAAAGAATTCTTACCCTTTCTACAGTTAGAGAAGTTTGTGGAAAGAGAAAACTTTCTGCAAGCTTGTTTTGGCATTTAATTACCTTGGCATAAAACTACTCCTGGGTGAAACATAATGAAGAGAAAGTTGACCCAATTCAGCCCATCCTCTACATACCTTTTTCTCTCTCCTTCCTCTGGCCTATTGAAATTGTGCTCCAGAAAAAACTTGGCTATGGTTTAGTCACAAAACCTAAATAAGGGTTGTCACATTTAAGAATGTTGAGCTCTCAATTCAGAATTCACTCATTCATTTAAAAAAATATGTACCGTGCTCCTACTATGTATAAAAAGAGTTGAAATGCAAACATAAATAAGACCCTCAGGGGGCTTCCATTTTAGCAGAAAATACATTCATTAAACAGCAATTTCTGTGATTAATTATTCAATTACAATCATAATGAGTACCTTGAAGGTGGTGTGAGAAGATTTAATGGAGTCCTGATTTAGTCTTCCCCGCAAAGTGTCTGGTCGGATAAATCCTGAGAGGAGGGTTTAGTGGGCGAAGGGGGTTAGGGAGATTTTCAGGCGGAGGGAGCAGCAGGTGTCAATGTACTGAGGTAGGAGGAACCTGGCAGAGGCACCAGAATAAGCAATGGCCAGCTTATAAATAAGCAATGCTCCCCAAAGGGCTCCCCAATGGGAGCGAGCTAAGAGAGGAACAAGGGACTAAGACAGCAACAAGGCCCAGAGCCCAGAGTCTCTTCTGTTCTCCCCAACAGGGCCAACTATAACCGATTGCGTGATCCTCTCTATTCATTGACTTAGCTTTTTAGCACCTACTTCTTATGTTAAGCCCTCAAAGGTTGTGGCTTTCCCATGCGCCATGAGCAGACGTACAAATCCCTCTCTACTCTTGTCTGGAGGATTCCTGTGCTGAGTCATCTGCTGCGGTAGCAGACGAGAAGAACCAGGGGACAGAAAGCCTTCTCCTCTGTTTGCTTTGGTAGAACACAACACGATGAAAATGTACACTAATTTGACCTGAAGTGTGAATGAAGAATTAGCAAGTGTGGCTCCTACCAGGTTCTGAGCTCACTGCCTCTCTAATCCTGGCTGAGCACCACAAAAACAAACAAGCAAGATGTTTAGTGAGTTTACTGAGTATGATTTAATGTGCTCAGAGTTAAGCCAGGAAGCTTAACTAACATGTCTTAATGAAGCTGTGGCAGACACATGATGGTGGTGAGAAAAACAAACAATCAAGGGCCATTTGAGGGGACTTCTCAAAACCTGGTACCAGGAAGCAAAAAAGGTCAGTTTTCAGCTCTCTTTCAAGACTGCTTCTACATCGGAATTAGGGTTGGCAGGAGACCTTAAAAGAGATGTAGAAGGTTTTAAATGTGCAATCGGTTGGGCCAATGCAATTCGAGAGCTGCTACGCTGTTAATAGGAAGACAATGCACCTTCCACTGGACGGGAGTCTCACCAGGTTTATGCTAAACTTCTGGCAGCTATGTTTCCAACACATGGTATCTATGGGGAAAACAGAAAAAAGACAAGGGTACTCATCACTACAAATAGGCCATGGACTGGGTAGCATTAGCCTCACACTGATCTCATCTTCCTGATGGCTGCAGATGGAAGTCTCTTGCCAGCCACGCGTCAAACCAAATAACTAGCAGATGTCACCAATGGTAATCTCCTGATGTTTAAAAATGGAACAAGTGGGGCTTCCCTGGTGGCGCAGTGGTTGAAAGTCCGCCTGCCAATGCAGGGGACACGGGTTCATGCCCCGGTCCAGGAAGATCCCACGTGCCATGGAGCGGCTGGGCCCGTGAGCCATGGCCGCTGAGCCTGCGCGTCCGGAGCCTGTGCTCTGCAACGGGAGAGGCCACAGCAGTGAGAGGCCCGCGTACCGCAAAAAAAAAAAAAAAAAAAAGGAACAAGTGAATCAGCAAAATATTTAGGAAGGGAAGCCCACGTCAACCATTCCATCATCAAAAGTCTTGTATACAGAGACAAAAGTCTCTGTATAATCAAGGCTCCTCACATGATCATGGAAAAGAAAATGGAAGCCTATAGCTCAAGCATAACTATAAACGCTGACTGTGTTATAAATAACATATTATGTAGATAGTAAAAAGAAAAACCCTCAAAACAATATTTATAACTAATCACTAGGGCAATTCCTCCCTGTTATTAGTATCATTGCCAGTTATTCAAAAGCAAATGGCACTGTTGAAAGTGAGGCATGATCTCTTTTCTCTGGAAGAACACACTTTGATAATAGAATACTAATATACATGGATCTAAGAAACATACCACAAGTATGTTTGTACATGCAACTAATATGGAAAAGCCTAACACTGGCACAATCGAAATTAGAAAGAATAGTATGATTTAGGGAAAGTTAATAGACATGCTTAGTATGTGACAGATATTGTCCTGGGCACCTGTAAGGCATTACAATATGTATACTTCAAACTAACCCTGTTGTGTTGGGTTTACTATTATCTCCATTCTTATAAGAGATTTGGGGGAGGGAAGAAGTTCTCTTCACAAGGAGCAGGGTCAGGTGTGGAAACAGCTCTGTCGACTCTGATGGACCTTTGTTGATGGATTACCCAGCATCCATCCCCTCTTCCTATCAGCATCTCTGTTTCCTTTGGGGGATTTACTTCCCACCCGTAGTGGGTCGTCTTGGTAGGTCAGAAAATGCAGATAAGCTCTTCTTTAATGGAAGCAAAGAGGTTCCAGAAATATCATTTGGCCACATTCTTCCTCTGGGAAGGATTTGAAGGGAAGGCCTTCTAAGATCTAAGCCTGGTCAGCTGGACTTCCTCTCTTTGATTTTTCTGTTAGCCTCACTTTGCGGCATGCGGAACTTCCCTGACCAGGGCTTGAACCCATGCCCCCTGCAGTGGAAGCACAAAGTCTTAAGCACTGGACCACCAGGGAAGTCCTCTCTCTTCGATTCTGATGCAAAGAGGGAAGAAACTGCCCCTGCCAGGATGCCTTCCTGACTTCTGTCCCATCTCTAAACCTGCTTCTTCAGACTTCCATCAACTCGGTGCGTCGTGCTCACCAGTATCCTTCTCATAAATTGAACCAGAGTTAGCGTTTGTTGCCTGTAACCAAAGAACCTAACTAATGCCTCAAGGAAAGTGCACTTGTATTTCCTCCAACACCCAACTCTGTCAAGAAAACACAATTTTATCTTTATTTCAAGTACTGAAATAACTTCACAAATAAAAGATTAGGTAGAAGTTCTTATCATAAGTAGAATAATATGCAAATCAAAACAATGTTGACTTTTATTTCAGTGGGTATTTATACATAAATTCAACATAGGGAACTCGTTATCTCTATGTAAACACAGCTCATCTTTTAGGTAGATTAGAATTAGATTCTTTTTTAAAAAATTTATTTATTTTATTTATTTATTTTTGGCTGCATTAGGTCTTCAGTGCTGCGCGCGGGCTTTCTCTAGTTGCAGCGAGCGGGGGCTACTCTTCATTGTGGTGCTCAAGCTTCTCATTGCGGTGGCTTCTCTTGTTGTGGAGCACAGGCTCTAGGCACGCAGACTTCAGTAGTTGTGGCTCGTGGGCTCAGTAGTTGTGGCGCGCAGGCTTAGTTGCTCCGTGGTATGTGGGATCTTCCCGGACTAGGGCTCGAACCCGTGTCCCCTGCATTGGCAGGCGGATTCTTAACCACTGAGCCACCAGGGAAGCCCCTAGAGTTATATTCTTGCATTGCCATTTGAGCTCTTTTCTAGCAAGACCACTTCCCTTTGTCATATAAAAGTAAACTCCAGCTTTTACTTTTGTGCCAGAAGTACAAACTGTGCCCAGATCAGGTGAATTTTGAATTTGTGGGTAATGCACAGTAATTATTCTTATTAACTGGATCCTTACCAAGTGCCGTGAACTCTGCTCAACTCTTTACAAAGAGTAATTGTGTGCCGTAAAGGTTATCATTCCCATCTCACACATGAAGAAGCCAAGGTGTAGAGAAATGAAGTTCAAACAGCAACATATGTAAGAAACCACAAAACCAGCCCTTAAACTTGGTCTGCCTGAGGCCAAAGCTTCACATCTTCCTGCTAGGGGAGCCTTCTCCACTGCTCAGCGGAGAGCCCGGCTTCCTCCTCCTCCCCCAAACCCTTCAAGGTGGTCTTCATTGTCACCAAGTCACAGAGGAGGAAACTGAGACTAAGAGAAATTAAGTGCCTTCCACAGTTCACAGAGAAGAGGGCTTTGTCATTCTAAAGCCATCACTGCCCTGAGCTACCCCACTGGGAGGCTTCATGGTGTATAACTTAAGGAAAAGCAGAGTCGCCACATGTTTATAAAATGAGTACAATTCTCCCAGCGCACTGTGTGTTTCCAAGAATGCAAAGCACTTTTACCAACCACCTGGATTCTCTTAAACCAGTAGGACTTTAATAGCAGATAGTTTGAGGAATCCGTGCTGAGTCAGTGGAGCCAGCCTGTTAAAGCATTAGTCCTCATCCAGTGATTTTTGGCAAAACACAGAATCCTGGAGTGGAAAGGGAATTTAGAAGTGACTTAGTCTAATTTATTTTATCTCAGTGGGGAATCTGAGGGCTAAATAAGTTCGGAGACCTGCCCTCAGGCCAAGAGTTTCTGTGCGGCAAACTGGAAACTAGGGAGCTGGTCTCTAGATGCCCAGGGGAGTGTTCTTTCCACCATGAGCTATTTCCTCCCCTGGGTACTATTTAAAGGTAAAGTACAAACTAGCTTAAGAGAACATCAAGAGCCTGATTAGATAGTCAAGTTTCCATTCTTTAAAAACCTTTTCCATGCCAGGGCATTTGCCTACAGAACAGATCCTAGCTAGATGGAACCAGATGCATTTTCGCTAGCCTAATTCGGAGCATGAATGCTTCACGGTGAAATAATGGACTTTTTGCAGGCAAGGAGGTAGTGTGGTGGTAGGTGCAGAAGAAATGCAGGCTGCCCACTCACACTTCCGCCTCTCAACATTCTCTAAAGCTGCAAGATATTCCCCTAGTGCTCAGCGCGCTAAGTGGTCGCCCCCTCTCCTCTCCCTCCCCCTGCTGAATCATCTGAAGGAGATTTCGATTGGCAGCTTGCTCCAGTCTTCCCACACAGTATGTGGGGCTCCCACTTCCAGCCCTAAAATACAGTCGCTCAGCTCTTGTGTTCAATATTTCTTATTTTTCATTGCTTGCTCCCATTGAGATAGTTTTGTCAATTCCGAAAGGTCCGCGTCTTTGTTCTCTTCCTTGTACAACATCTAAACATTGTGACAATCAGAAGCTGAGGATGAAGGGAAAGCAGCAGGACACAGGCCCATACAACAGCCTAAGCATCAAAATTCAGTCTTCACTTCTGAAAATGTGACTACCATTAGATATGTCAGGTAACATGGAAGGACTCCCTATTATTTTCTTTTTCCCTAGCATTTTTTTCCAAAGTGGGAGGCCCGTGAAATGAAGTCCATAACCCACTGCAGGATGGAGGGGGACTTGGACTGGCCAGGTATAGGCTGCGTGTGCTCTTTAGACCTGGGACACGCACACAGCAGCTGGATGGGGAACTCCCTGGATGAGAGCCAGCTGGTTATTTCTGCTGATGCTGTCGGTAACACTGATCCTTGTGAGTGCCTGTCCTTGTGTTCTTCTGCCCTTTCTTCCCTGCCCATTTGGGAATTAAGATACAGTCTTTGGCTATTGTGGCTCTTCCTTCCTTCCTTTTCTCAACCATCACATAGGAGATAATGACAATCAGATGGCACTGGCTCGCCAGCTATGTAGAATTGCCTCTGGCTGTATGCCCAGACCAAGAGAACCTTAGAACTGGAATTTGGGGATGATGGCTTTTGTTCTGTGCTGCCCAATAGCACTCACTAGAGACTAGAGACAGATGGTTTGCAACGTAGCACTGCAAGCAAAAGTTGCCTGGTTTTGCATTTTGGCCATTGAATAGCAGGGCCTGGGTTGAGCCAAGAATTCTGAGCTGGCCGTTGGGGCTGATTTGGTTCTCAGAAGTCTCCTAATATCTGTGGAGCTATGGACTCAACTTCAAAGACTAAGTCCTGGAAAAGTGGTCCCCCAATTCCCAAGTTCTGCAGTGGGAGAGGGGGAAATGCTTATCACACCAATCTTCGAGGCAATGTTAATTAATTGTTTTGCATCCAGATGTTTTCCTTCTCAATGCCAGAGGTGAAGAGTCTGAGAGACCGTGTTACAGATGTTAAGGAATTGTCCAAGTTCACATAGCAAGTGAGTAGCAGAGTGGGAGATTATTGCCACATCCAAGCTCTACTCACTATACCACTTTCATTCCACTCCTTTCAAAACCTAAATATCAATTAGCCAACTCTGTTCCCAGCATGAAAACACTAATCTCTTCATGTGATTAGACCTTATGTCCCCAGTTAGATTATTGGCCCTCTGGTAGGTAGTAAGTCTAATATTTTGTTCTTATTCTTGCAAACAATAAATACTCCAGGAATAATTGCTGATTAATATTAGCAGTAAAGTGGTTTCAAAGATATGTTTTCAGCTCTGGCCACCTTGTAACTTTTTTCTTTATTTTTTCTACTTAAAAAATGACTAAGGCAATACCTGCTCATGGTAAAAAGATACAGTATATAAAATAATCACTTCCCCATCTCAACTCCATTCCATTTATCTGAAATAATCAATATTGTTAGGTAGGTAGCTTTTCCCATCTATTTCCATGCACATATAAACACGTGCAAACATATGGACAGACATACCGTTTTCCTCTTCCTTATTTTTAAAGCAAAATAGCATTGTTATCCTATATATTACTCTGCAGCCTTGTTTTTTTCAATTAAGTGTATATCACAAATATCTTCCCAAATCAGTAAATATAAAGCTTACTCATTCATTCTAATAGCTCCACAATAGTCCCTCTAATGAATGGATCATAATTTACTCAACCATTCCCACGTTCATGGTTATTCAAGTTCCCACTGTCTCCTAAATAGCTTCCAATCTGACCACTGTGCTGAATGGCATCTCATGTACACACTCCTGATTTTATAGCTGAGATCAATTCATGTCTAAAACTACGTCATTTACTGCTTGGGCAAATGCCTCCACAACTC
Organism: Globicephala melas; assembly: GCF_963455315.2. NCBI lineage: Eukaryota > Metazoa > Chordata > Mammalia > Artiodactyla > Delphinidae > Globicephala > Globicephala melas. Next base: position 60,414,419 of record NC_083327.1, on the reverse strand, counting down.
TAGAGAATTGGTTTTCTATGAATTAAAATAACCATATTAAGGTATCCCTTCTGTTCCATAATTGAGGGGAGAGTATGCCTTTTCCATACACTATTATTTAGGTAATGTATATAGAGAATATATGATTCCCATTAGAAAATGGAATATTTTGAGTTTACAGAAATATTTTGAGTTTATTTCTGACTCTTTTGTGATAGCTTCAAACATACAGGTGTTTGTAGCATATAATTTCTACTCCACTTTAGTTGTAACAGCAACAACAAAAAGGCTTTGAGGCTGTTTTCTTGACTTTTAAAAATTGTTAGTCCATCGAAAAGTAAGCTCCACAAGAAAGAAACTAAACAAAACATAGAGTCCAATGTATCCGCAGTGTGTAGTGTGATGCCTGATGCACAGAGCAGGGACTGTTTCTGCACTAGTTGAATGAATGAAAATCTGTTTTAAATTTCATGCACTCTGAATCACACTCTGTTTGGTCAGAAAAAAAAGTCATGTTCTAACTCATGCTTTAATTTTCCTTTTCCAAAGGACGACAGGGTACTTAGTTCCCTGAGCTCAATTAGTTTCTGACTCAATTAACTACCAGAAGTTGACTCCTGGAGACTGTGAGTTGGCCGGGGACAGAAGCACACATTCAGACACCAGCTGAGAATACAATTTCCAAGATGACTTAGAAGGGGAAAGGTGGTTTAAAAGCTCAAGCTCTAAAGGCATTATTTATCCTGTATATCCATACATATATGCCTCTATTGGTTAAATAAATCATAATACAGGGGAGTACTGTGCTGTCATTAGAAATAACGATGTAGGAGAACCCTGAATGCCATGGGGAAATGGGATATATAACATCAAAGAGAGTATGATCCCATTTTAGCTAAAGAAAATATAGCCAGAAGGCACACAGCCACCCTGAGAGACCATTTCTGATAGCTGACATCCTGCTAGAGTGTCCCTAACTGCATCCTTTGGGCGTGGTATAAAGAACATTGGGTCCTGCACAGCCACACTGCGACGAACACCAGCACCAAGAAGAGAAAGAGTGACCACACAGACGCCAAGGTGACCACCAGAGGGCTATCGGTTACCAGGGTGTAGTAATTCTCTACAGATGACTTCAGGAGGAAGGGAGATCATCTTGGATGGAGCACATCACCTTTGCATTCTTCCCTGAATCTCTGTCTTGAATCCTAAAAACAGCTTTGACTGTCTCAGATACATATAGATTTTTCCTTCTTCACTTTTTGTGAGTGTGTGTGTGTATGCTTCTTTGTGTGATTTTGCCTGTATAGCTTTGCTTTAACCATTTGTCCTACGGTTCTGTGTGTCTGTTCTTTTTGTTTGTTTGTTTGTTTTTAGTATAGTTTTTAGCACTTGTTATCACTGGTGGATTTGTTTATTGGTTTGGTTGCTCTCTTCTTTCTTTCTTTTTTTATGACTTTTAAATTTTTTTATTTTTAATAATATATATATTTTACTTTAAAAACCTTATTTTATTATTTCTTTCTTTCTTTTTTTCCCTCCCTTTTCTTCTGAGCCATGTGGCTGACAGGGTCTTGGTGCTCCGGCCGGTGTCAGGCCTGTGCCTCTGAGGTGGGAGAGCCGAGTTCAGGACACTGGTCCACCAGAGACCTCCCAGCTCTATATAATGTCATATAGCAAAAGCTCTCCCAGAGATCTCCATCTCAACACTAAGACACAGCTCCACTCAACGACCAGCAAGCTACAGTGCTGGACACCCTATGCCAAACAACTAGCAAGACAGGAGCACAAACCCACCCATTAGCAGAGAGCCTGCCTAAAATCATAATAAGGTCACAGATACCCTAGAACACACCACTGGATGCGGTCCTGCCCACCAGAAAGACAATATCCAGCCTCATCCACCAGAACACAGGCACCAGTCCCCTCCACCAGGAAGCCTACACAACACACTAAAACAACCTTAGCCACTGGGGGCAGACACCAAAAACAATGGGAACTACGAACCTGCAGCCTGAGAAAGGAGATCGCAAAAACAGTAAGTTAAGCGAAGTGAGAAGACAGAAAAACACACAGAAGATGAAGGAGCAAGGTAAAAACCCACCAGACTAAACAAATGAAGAGGAAATAGGCAGTCTACCTGAAAAAGAATTCAGAGTAATGAGAGTAAAGATGATCCAAAATCTTGGAAATAGAATGGAGAAAATACAAGAAGTGTTTAACAAGGACCAAGAAGAACTAAAGAGCAAACAGTGATGAACAACACAATAAATGAAATTAAAAATTCTCTAGAAGGAATCAATAGCAGAATAACTGAGGCAGAAGAATGGATAAATGACCTGGAAGATAAAATAGTGGAAATAACTACCACAGAGCAGAATAAAGAAAAAAGAATGAGAAGAATTGAGGACAGTCTCAGAGATGTCTGGGGCAACATTTAACACAGCAACATTCGAATTATAGGGGTCCCAGAAGAAGAAAAGAAAAACAAGGGGACTGAGAAAATATTTGAAGAGATTACAGTTGAAAACTTCCCTAATATGGGAAAGGAAATAGTCAATCAAGTACATGAAGCACAGAGAGTCCCATACAGGATAAATCCAAGGAGAAACACACCAAGACACGTATTAATCAAACTATCAAAAATTAAATACAATGAAAAAATATTAAAAGCAGCAAGGGAAAAACAGCAAATAATATACAAGGGAATCCCCATGAGGTTAACAGCTGATCTTTCAGCAGAAACTCTGCAAGCCAGAAGGGAATGGCAGGACATATTTAAAGTGATGAAAGGGAAAACCTACAACCAAGGTTAATCTAGCCAGCAAGGATCTCATTCAGATTCCACGGAGAAATTAAAACCTTTACAGACAAGCTAAAGCTAAGAGAATTCAGCACCACCAAACCAGCTTTACAACAAATGCTAAAGGAACTTCTCTAGGTAGGAAACACAAGAAAAGGAAAAGACCTACAATAACAAACCCAAATCAATTAAGAAAATGGTAATAGGAACATACATATCAGTAACTACCTTAAATGTAAATGGATTAAATGTTCCAACCAAAAGATATAGACTGGCTGAATGGATACAAAAACAAGACCCATATATATGCTGTCTACAAGAGACCCACTTCACACCTAGGGACATATACAGACTGAAAGTGAGGGGATGGAAAAAGATATTCCATGCAAATGGAAATCAAAAGAAAGCTGGAGTAGCAATTCTTATATCAGACAAAATAGACTTTAAAATAAAGACTATTACAAGAGAAAAAGGAGGACACTACATAATGATCAAGGGATCAATCCAGGAAGATGATATAACAATTGTAAATATTTACGCACCCAACATAGGAGCACCTCAATACATTAGGCAAATGCTAACAGCTATAAAAGGGGAAATCAACAGTAACACAATCATAATAGGGGACTTTAACACCCCAATTTCAACAATGGACAGATCATCCAAAATGAAAATAAATAAGGAAACACAAGCTTTAAATGATACATTAAACAAGATGGACTTAATTGATGTTTATAGGACATTCCATCCAAAAACAACAGAATACACTTTCTTCTCAAGCACTCATGGAACATTCTCCAGGATAGATTATATCTTGGGTCACAAATCAAGCCTTGGTAAATTTCAGAAAATTGAAATTGTATCAAGTATCTTGTCTAAACACAACACTATGAGACTAGATATCAATTACACGAAAATATCTGTAAAAAATATAAACACATGGAGGCTAAACAATAAACTACTAAATAAGAGATCACTGAAGAAATCAAAGAGGAAATCAAAAGGTACCTGGAAACAAATGACAATGAAAACACTATGACCCAAAACCTATGGGATGCAGCAAAAGCAGTTCTAAGAGGGAAGTTTATAGCAATACAGTCCTACCTCAAGAAGCAAGAAACATCTCAAATAAACAACCTAAACTTACACCTAAAGCAGTTAGAGAAAGAAGAACAAAAAATCCCCAAAGTTAGCAGAAGGAAAGAAATCATAAAGATCAGATCAGAAGTAAAGGAAAAAAAAATGAAGCAAACAATAGCAAAGATCAATAAAACTAAAAGCCAGTTCTTTGAGAAGATAAACAAAATTGATAAACCATTAACCAAACTCATCAAGAAAATAAGGGAGAAGACTCAAATCAAAAGAATTAGAAATGAAAAAGGAGAAGTGACAACTGACACTGCAGAAATACAAAGAACCATGAGAAATTACTACAAGCAACTCTATGCCAATAAAATGGACAACCTGGTAGAAATGGACAAATACTTACAAAAGCACAACCTTCTGAGACTGAACCAAGAAGAAATAGAAAATATAAACAGACCAATCACAAGCACTGAAATTGAGACTGTGATTAAAAATCTTCCAACAAACAAAAGCCCAGGACCAGATGGCTTCACAGAAGAATTCTATCAAACATTTAGAGAAGAGCTAACACCTATCCTCCTCAAACTCTGCCAAAATATAGCAGAGGGAAAACACTCCCAAACTCATTCTATGCAGCCACCATCACCCTGTTACCAAAACCAGACAAAGATGTCACAAAGAAAGAAAACTACAGGCCAATAACACTGATAAACATAGATGCAAAAATCCTGAACAAAATACTAGCAAACAGAATCCAACAGCACATTAAAAGGATCATACACCATGATCAAGTGGGGTTTATCCCAGGAATGCAAGGATTCTTCAATATATGCAGATCAATCAATGTGATGAGCCATATTAACAAATTGAAGGAGAAAAACCATATGATCATCTCTGCATCTTAGATGCAGAAGAACTTTTGACAAAATTCATACCCATTTATGATAAACATCCTCCAGAAAGTAGGCATAGAGGGAACTTACCTCAACATAATAAAGGCCATATATGACAAACCCACAGCCAACATTGTTCTCAAAGGTGAAAAACTGAAACTGTTTCCTCTAAGATCAGGAACAAGATGAGGTTGTCCACTCTCACTATTATTATTCAACATAGTTTTGGAAGTTTTAGCCACAGCAATCAGAGAAGAAAAAGAAATAAAAGGAATACAAATTGGAAAAGAAGAAATAAAGCTGTCACTGTTTGCAGATGACATGATACTATACATAGAAAATCCTAAAGATGCTACCAGAAAACTACTAGAGCTAATCAATGAATTTGGTAAAGTAGCAGGACAAAAAATTAATGCACAGGAATCTCTTGCATTCCTATACACTAATGACAAAAATCTGAAAGAGAAATTAAGGAAACACTCCCATTTACCATTGCAACAAAAACAATAAAATATCTAGGGATAAACCTACCTAAGGAGACAAAAGACCTGTATGCAGAAAACTATAAGACACTGATGAAAGAAATTAAAGATGATACGAACAGATGGAGAGATATATACCATGTTCTTGGATTGGAAGAATCAACATTGTGAAAATGACTATACTACCCAAAGCAATCTACAGATTCAATGCAATCCTTATCAAACTACCAATGGCATTTTTCACAGAACTAGAACAAAAAATTGCACAAATTGTATGGAAACACAAAAGACCCTGAATAGCCAAAGCAATCTTGAGAAAGAAAAACAGAGCTGGAGGAACCAGACTTCCAGACTTCAGACTATACTACAAAGCTACGGTAATCAAGACAGTATAGTACTGCACAAATACAGAAATATAGAGCAGTGGAACAGGATAGAAAGCCTAGAGATAAACTCACGCCCATATGGTCACCTTCTTTTTGATAAAGGAGGCAAGAATATACAATGGAGAAAAGACAACCTCTTCAATAAGTGGTGCTGGGAAAACAGGACAGGTACATGTAAAAGAATGAAATTAGAACACTCCCTAACACCATACACAAAAATAAGCTCAAAATGGATTAAAGACCTAAATGTAAGACCAGACAGTATAAAACTCTTAGAGGAAAACATAGGCAGAACACTCTATGACATAAATCACAGCAAGATTCTTTTTGACCCACCTCCTAGAGAAATGCAAATAAAAACAAAAATAAACAAATGGGACCTAATGAAACTTAAATGCTTTTGCACAGCAAAGGAATCCATAAAGAAGATGAAAAGACAACCCTCAGAATGGGAGAAAATATTTGCAAATGAAGCAACTGACAAAGGATTAATCTCCAAAATTTACCAGCAGCTCAATATCAGAAAAACAAACAACCCAATCCAACAATGGGCAGAAGACCTAAATAGACATTTCTCCAAAGAAGATATACAGATTGCCAACAAACACATGAAAGGATGCTCCACATCATTAATCATTAGAGAAATGCACATCAAAAGTACAATGAGGTATCACCTCACACCAGTCAGAATGGCCATCATCAAAAAATCTACAAACAATAAATGCTGGAGAGGGTGTAGAGGAAGGGGAACTCTCTTGCACTGTTAGTGGGAATGTAAATTGTTACAGCCACTATGGAGAACAGTATGGAGATTCCTTAAAAAACTAAAAATAGAGCTACCATACGACCCAGTAATCCCTCTACTGGGCATATACCCTGAGAAAACCATAATTCAAAAAGAGTCATGTACCACCATGTTCATTGCAGCTCTATTTACAATAGGCAGGACATGGAAGCAACCTAAGTGTTCATTGGCAGATTAATGGATAAAGATGATGTGGTACATATATACAAGGGAATATTACTCAGCCATAAAAAGAAACAATATTGAGTTATTTGTAGTGAGGTGGATAGACCTAGAGTCTGTCATACAGAGTGAAGTAAGTCAGAAAGAGAACAACAAATTCCGTAAGCTAACACATATATATGGAATCTTAAAAAAAAAAAATGGTTCTGAAGAACCTAGGGGCAGGACAGGAATAAAGACGCAAATGTAGAGAATGGTCTTGAGGACACGGGGAGGGGGAAGGGTAAGCTGGGACGAAGTGAGAGAGTGGCGTGGACATATATACACTAACAAATGTAAAATAGATAGCTACTGGGAAGCAGCAGCATAGCACAGGGAGATCAGCTCGGAGCTTTGTGTCCACCTACAGGGCTGGGGTAGGGAGGGTGGGAGGGAGAAGCAAGAGAGAGGGGATATGGGGATATATTTATACAAGTAGCTGATTCACTTTTTTATGAAGCAAAAACTAACACACCATTGTAAAGCAATTATACTCCAGTAAAGATGTTTAAAAAAAAAGAGAAAATATATAGATGTCTATTTGTACATGTACAGAACCAGAAGATATACATTAAAGTAGTATCTCTAGGTGAAGTGATTATGAATACATTTTTAAATTTTTTCTTCTCTTTGCTTATTTTTCTGTCAAAAAATATTTAAAAGATAAACAAGAATTGGAAGAATTGTTTCTGTGAATATTACGTAACTCTTATTTGCCATCTTATCAAATCAAAGCAGTTGTTTTCCTTTAACTAAAACTTTTTCTACAACACAATGCTTTAAAAAAAAGAGGGAAGGGGTAATCTATGTTCCCAAAGCCAGAGAACTAGCAAACAAAATTCTCATTACCAAAGGAACTAGAAAAATAAACCAGGTAGATTTTCTCTCCGTGAAAGTGTTGAAAACTGTGACCTACCTGGTTATTATGCTGACAAGCTCTAGTTGCAGAGAAATAGGTGTAATTATAAGAATTTTTGACAATTGTAGTTTCCTTCACAGAACTGACCAGTTTTGTGTAGAAATATTTTACTTTGCTTAGAAATCTCCGGCTGGTATAGAGGAGTAGCTGCATATTGCATGAGCATTTAGATCAGGGACAAGCAACATGGGAAAGAATTTTGCAGCATTGAAATCACACATGTCTTAAGCTGGTCACGCGTACTTTAAGTGGCTTTCCTAGGAGCAGCAAAATACAGTTTGCTGAAGTGCTTCATGGTCTGCCATTCCTACTGCTTTTGTAAAAGTAACTAAACTTTTAGTTGTTACTTCTGGCTCCTGATCATTACAAATTATGCAGGATTATAGTCTGGAACTTCTGGTTTGGTGTAAAGGGTCAGATTTGCCCCAAATGGTGACATTTAATTGGAAATAGGAGAGCAGCTAGAAAATGACTGGGCTGTTGCAGCTCTAGCTTAGGAGACCACGTGCAATTAGTGATTTGAGAAAAATCCACGTCCCTAGCACAGAATTGGCAGCTGGACATAGCACAATCCCAGCACAAAAAAGTTCCCAGTAAATATTTGTTAAAAAGTGAATTTGTTGTATAGATGTCCAGACAGAGGACCACACTGCAAACTCACACTTTCAATCTCCCCTAGCCCATTTGCTTCATGTAAATTAACTAAAATTAAGCCATCTTTCCATGTAGTTTCTATATAGTTCTGCCGAAGATAAGTCTCAAGTTTCTGTGGATCTCTAGAAAAATGCCTAAGAATTTAGTCTCCAGATATAATTTCCTTAATTCTAGTAGCAAAATAAAAACGAATACATAACAGTCAACACAACACACATGCACACAATCTTTTGCAGTTAAACAGCTTAAGAGCATAATTCTTGTAAAGAGGTGCACACACACACACACACTCACACACACACGGCATCTGAGCATAAATAGCAAACCACTAGAGTCTGTAATAACCTGCCATGTCTTTGGGGATTTTTAAATTATGTCTGAACTTACTAAAATAATTTTCTTTGTTCTCCTCCTCCTCTGCTTTCTCACTATTTTTAAGCAACTCCTAAATAAAACTTATACCTAGAGAAGGTGGTAAAAGAGGGCAAGTAGAAAGAACCTATTATTAAACAGCTATTGTGTGCCAGGCATTACCTTAGGCATTTTACATATAATATTTCTTTTAATCCTCAAAAAGCCCTTGCCAAGTAGATATCATTAACACCATTTTATGCGACAGGAAACATATTCACAGAGAATAAAAGACTTGCACAAACGCAAGCAACTAATAAATGATTGAGCCAGACTGGAACTCAAGTCTTTCTGTCTGACAGGCTTAGAGTTTTCAATAGAAATAGAGTTTGCACCACTGTAAATAATGTGGAAATATTACTGCTCCCTAACAGAAGATTACTGATGACTTGGAAGGCCAAAGGTAATAGTCATTTAACCTGTGATGTCTTCCCCAGCCTCCTCCTATTTGACTGTGGTGTCTGATTTTGAGCAAGTGACCCCTGGAGCTTGAACAAGAAAAGGACTGTGGTGTGGAAACTACACTGGTTGACTCAACCCTTGTCTGGGGCAGCATTCTTATTTAGTTCCCTTCCTCTTCTCAGTTTCAGGTTCCAGCCTGTGTCTGTGTCCTTTGCACAAGGAACAGGTGGCCTTCCACGCTTTCACGAGATGACAGTCCACGATATTTATGGTGATTCGTCTCACGCTGTCCAGTGCATTTTTTATTGCACCAAAGATCAACAGGAACTTGAGTTTTATACACAGAGGTGAAAGATCTCTCTGACAAGAGCTGGGCACAGTCTCAGCATTTCCTTTTACCTGGTTGCTTTTTTATTTGTGTTCCTAACAGATGTCCTGGATTTAAATAACTTGATTATTTTTCAGTTAAACTTCGCAATAGTTAATATTGTTCCTATGGTACAGAATTAATTTTGATGAGGTGATGATATCAGGAGGACATCGAGCTCTTCTTTTATTGACTCCCTTTTGTAAAGTTCATAAAAATGAACTTCGATTCACCTATTTACTCTGGGAGTTAAGAAGGTGACACTTGCTGATATATTTTGATATCTGTAAAAAATATATAGCCTTTCTGATACTTACATTTCTGGTTTTCAGGGCTCACAGTGTCAGAAAATGGAAATGGGGTGCCTCTAATGGTTCATTTTCATTGCCACATTTGTCCAGTTTAGCCAAACAAACTGTCTACTTCAGGGCCCATCCTTCAGGGGTATGTAGGACGTAATCATATTTTCTCTATCATATCCATGTTTATATATGGATGTTACAAAATTTACATTATTCAGTGTACCATTCTATATCCCACATTATTCTCTTAAATGTATTACATAACTATGTTCCCCAAGTCAATAAATATTTTCCTGAAGCATAATTTTTCTAGGATGTGTTCTCTTCCTTTTCAGTATGTGACATAATTTATTCAACTAATCCCCTGTCATTAATTTTTTTGTTTCCAATTTGTCTTTACTATGAAAAATGTTTAAAAAAGATTTTTGTGTGTGGATTTTTGAACATAGCCCATATCTTATTGTAAATTTCTATGAATGTGGAATTACTGAGTAAAGGTACAAACTCATTCTGAAAAAGTGTGGTGATGCCAGTTTTTATGTTCTCCACCAGTTTTACTTCCTCTCTTTCTCTCTTGCTTCATCATTTCTGTGCTGACCTTAAATCTCAGCACATGATTTGGGTTCCTTTAGAAGCTGGGAGCGTGTTGTGTTCATTTTCCCCACTTTGCTTACTCTGCTGAACACCTACTTTTGTAAGTTCCTTAAAATAAGCATTTGTGGAGTCGTAAAATGACTGTGTGTCTTTCATTTGACATAAGAAATATCTGTGTCAAAAGTTAGACAATCCCTTTTTGAATTATAGTTTTCTCTGGATATATGCTCCAGAGTGGGATTACAGGATCACATATGATAGTTCTATTTTTAGTTTTTTAAGTTTTTATCCCTCTCCTGGTCATATATCCAGAGAAAACCATAATTTGAAAAGATACAACACCCCAATGTTCATTGCAGCACTATTTACAATAGCCAAGACATGGAAGCAACCTAATGTCTATCGACAGATGAATGGATAAAGAAGATGTGGTACATATATACAATGAAATATTACTGAGCCATGAAAAAGAATGAAATAATGCCATTTGAAGCAACATGGATGGACCTAGAGATTATCATACTAAGTGAAGTAAGTCAGACAAAGACAAACGTCATATGATATCGTTTATATGTGTAATCTAAAAAAAAAAATGATACAAATGAACTTATATAGAAAACAGAAATAGACCCACAGACATAGAACACAAACTTATGGTTACCAAAGTGGAAAGGTGGGGAAGGGGAGGGATAAATTAGGAGTTTGGGAGTAACATATACACACTACTATATATAAAACAGATAACCAACAAGGACATACAGTATAGCAAACTATACTCAATATTTTGTAATAACCCATAAGAAAAAGAATCTGAAAAAAATAGATATATATATATGTATGTATAATTGAATCACTTTGCTGTACACCTGAAGCTAACACAATATTTTAAATCAACTATAGCTCAATTTTAAAAATGTTAGACAATCCCACATGTGTCAAATTAGTTATTTATAGCTCTTTGCAAAGCTCAGTAATGTGCCAGAAAGATTCTGTGGTTGATCATAGATAAAATTTCTCTTCCAAAAAAAAAAAAAAAAAAAAAAATTTCTCTTCCAAGGAAATTTCTCATTCTTCTATAACATGAATGTTGTACTTTTCTTCAGATAAAATTGATTAAACAAAACATATGGAAGTATAATTTTGGATACGTGTTCAAGATTCATTAGTAATAGTTTTAAACTTGTTTTTTCACCTGAAAATGTATTGGTCTTATATCCATTTATCAGCTGGGATAGCTGTGCATTTAAACACAATACTAGTTCATTTCTTTGTCTTGGAATTTCTGTATTTCTTGGGCAAGTTAAAGGAGTTCAGAGAGTATTTGTATTGGAAATATACAAGTGTGCCAGCCACCAAGTTAACTATAAACACATAGATCTTGGCATTGGACTAAGAAAATAAGTCCTTTCATTTGGTGTATACACAATGTTCTGAACAACTATTATGATTAATTAACTTTTCCATGCTTATGTGTGGAGTTCTACTAGCTCTTAGAAAACTAGCTCCGACTAGCTTGTCATCTGATCACATACAGAGAACAAGTCAGGTGAAAATGGAAAAAGCCAAGCAACTAATCCTTTAAGAGGCAATGATGATTTTTCAAAAAGTCACCTCAGTCTAGTTAATAAATTGTTACCTCTCTCCCTGAAAGGAATCTTATTTTACAGTAGAATTATAAATATACATTTGAATATTAACTTTTAATATGCTGTGTTTTGCTACTGTCTGTTCATATGTTGCAATCTTGGCCTCAGACAACTGCTCTTTACAGAGGGTCTGACTTGGGAGCTATTTGCTTCTAGCCATGCCATTGTGTGAGAGCAAAACCTAATTAAACAGAGCTTGTTTTTTCACTCAGTTAAAAACCTTGATACCTATTCAGTGATGATTGATGCTAGCAGATTGAGTTGGAGTTTCATAACTATAAACACTTCCATTTTTCAAGCAATTATTATGAGCTAATACTTTGCATTTGCTATTTAATTCTTATGACAGTCCTGCAAACTATTTGACAGATGGTAAAACAGGCTTAAAGTTCCTAAGTCTCTTAGTCAGCGTCCTACAACTAGTAGGTGGCAGTTGGGATATTCAAACTCAGCTCGTTTTTACTCCGGAGCTGTGTCTTTTCCATTGTCAGACACTTCTGAATGTTTTCATGCATCTGTGTGTGCTACTGGCATGTGAAACACAACAGAAGAAATCTCAGGGGAGGAAGGGAATTTGGGGTTCACGTAGCAGCCACCTCACGCCATGCTTCTGGAAACACGCTTGCCAAGAAATGTCAGCCTCTGATAGCATAACTGATCCTCCCCTTCTCAAACCAACATTGAAGGAGCAGAGCCTGAACGTAGGGAAATTCTGCTTTTTATTCCACACAGGTACCTTTTTGTCAGCATTCCTGAGATATAGAAAACTGAGAAATTACAGGGAAATTAAAAACAGCACAAACACTAATTCTCACACATGCACACCTCACAAGCACACATGGAAAACACATTTGTTTTGTGTGACACAGTTAATGGGAGTAGGGACAATAAATAAGAATGGTCTTTTAAAAAATTCAGACACTAAAATTTACCTGTGGTTTCTTCAGAATGTTGGGAATGTGACGTGGCCTCATAGGTTGAATAATGGCAAAAACATATGGACCTCCAGAAGAACATTCTTTTTAGCTACTGACTTTCTTTAACATTCCAGGGGAATTGCTCATTTCTAATATTTTAAAATAGTTTGGTGAAGCATTGCAAAGACTATTTTTAAGCTAAACATTTAATATCAGTCATAATTTTTTGGTAACTGCTGGTTCTCAGTTGCCTGCCCCCAGCAAGAGCTAGTTTAGATACAGTATTGCCTAAAGAAGTCAGGATGGGCTAGACTATTCCAAGTTTCCCTAAGATGATAGCACAGGGCTAAGTACTTCTATTTTCACCCTCTTGAGGTAGGTAACATTATTGCACCCAGTTTTCAGATGAGGAAACTGAGACCCAAAGGATATTAACTAACTTGCCCACTAACGTGGTAGACAAATAGTAGAGTTAGGATTCAAACCCTGGTGGTTTTGTGCCAGCATCCAGGTACTTCATCTCCAGGCTCTACAGCTCAGAGAGAGCCAGGCTAGTCGTTGGGAAGTTAATCTTTCAATGATTACTGCTCTGTGTTCATTCAAGGTTGGAGAAAGGGCTCTAACCAAAGCTTTATCAGATCACCTTGAGCAATATGTTGGATAATAAACCAAAGAAAGAAAAGTAAGGAAACTGCTTAGGATTCAAGGCTGGGGATCTGTGAACTCCTAAAGACCTTAGGGGATTGAGTGCCCCTCGGAGGGCATCATTTCTGGCACAGAGCCAAGGAAGAAGATAAAAAACACATCTCTGGGTGGAAAGTTTATTTAGATGTCATGAAAGGGTCATCCTGTCCTAAGGGATGACTGGTGTTCATTGCTTGGTCTGGAGCACATGCTTAGGGTTGGAAATGATTCTTGACTTCGGGTCCTGGCATATGCAGAGCAAAGCAGCAAATGCTCGTTACCCCCAGCACGGATCTAACTCACACGCTGTGCTGCCCCTGTGGGCACATCCACGTGGAGCTCCAGAGCTTTTTCTTTTAAAAACATGTAGGACTTCACAATTCCTTTGCCTTTCTTGGCCCATCCCCTGGGTGGGGCTGTTTGCTTCGCAAAGCAAAATGGCTTTTATCTTTGGGAGGTGCATCTAAAGGCAAAGCTACTTTATTTATAGGCTAATCATAAGGCCATAATTGGATTGGGTCTATCTGCCAGTCACCCTGAGATATTTATGGCATGTGCTTTCTCCAAGTCTGTCTCTTTCCCTTGTCCAGATCAGAGGGAAAGTAAGAGAGGAAGGAGGTTAAGTTACTGGGTATTGCTTAGAGGTGATTCACCAAGGGTGTATTTTAGCCCTGGGTTAGACACATAGAGTGTTTGCAAAAAGAAAAAAGAGAAAAGAAAGAGTAGCATTTTGTGATGGGAATCAGGTACAATTAATCCTTCCTACCTTGCTATTTCTTCTGAGTATCTTCAGACTAATTTAAGGATTCTCTGGATTATGTATTGCAGTTTTATAAAAAATTTGTTCTGTTTTAATTGGGGGTTTATTTGCTTTAGTTTATGGTGATTTTATTGTTTATTTCATAGGCTTGTTTTTACTTAGAGGAACCACCTTGGACAAAGAAAAAACTTTAGAATAAGTGTTGTGTGTTGGGATAAGATAAAAAGAGAAAAGGTAACCTAAATCCAAGTCTTGGCTGTCAAGCAGGAGCCATATAACTTTTCCATTTGTAAAAGGTTTTGGGTCATATCAGTGATTCCCAAGCATGACTGTCCATCACAGTCACCTAAAAAGTGTTTTAGAATGAGATGACTGCTATAAAGTATGCGGGGACTTTTTGGGGTGATAGAATTTTTCTATATCTTGATTATAATGGTAGTTGCATGCCTGAAAACATTTGTCAAAATCTGAGAATGGTACAGTAAAAAGGATGAATTTCACTGTATGCAAATTATCTTAATTTTAAAATTTAAAAATATTTTTTAAGTCTCCCGAATATTAATATATTGAAAAAAAAATGTCTGGGTCCCATTCCAAACCAACTATCTACTGAAGGGTATCTATTCTTTTAACCATCTCTGTACTTGTGAATCTGATGGGAATCAACTCAAACGTTCTAAATTTTCATGATCCCAGGTTCAGGTGTTGGTCAGCCATGGCCATGAAGTCAAGAGTAGCATAGGTGGCAAAGAACAGCATGATGACTACAGTCTCAGCGTGTCCGGACAGACCATTTAAACCACATGGGGAATGGAGGAAAAATGTGTGGCTAAGCTCTTGAGTCCAATACTCAGAGCAACCTTCATGATCAATGAGCCAAAAAGGTGGGAGCAGCCCGGTACTGACTGATATTAGAAACCAGTGTGAAGATGGAGGATGTTGAACTTAAAACTGTATATTAATAAAAGCTATTATTTCCCCCCTAGCATTACAAAGGAAAGAAACAGTGCTTTGGGATGAGTCTGACACCAGTCACATGATGATAGCATGTAAGTGTCCAGCAGAAACAGGCTCGTTGATTTGGACCATGTGGATTTTAAGAAGGAAGAGAATGCATCCTCAGGTCTGACAGATATTTTGGGCCCAGCATCAACCTCTGAGATTCCACAGTAACACTAAAAAAGATACACGAGACCCTCAAAATTAAACGTGTTTACTGATAGCATTAACAATACACTGGGCTCCTAACAGGAAAATAGAATGTTGAAAATAGCTTTGTTTAAAGTTCCTGAAAGAATGTAGTAGGTAGGTTATGGGGTGTGTCTCTTTCAAAGTACACTTCCTTAGGATCATCCCTCCCCAAAACCCTTCTGAAGCTGGAGGATTAGGTGACTACACATCTACAGTGTAGCCACGATCTCTGGCTACAGCTGATGGAACAGTAGCGGGCGCCAACGGCACCGCGACTGGGGATACTGCATATAGCAAGACCGAGATAGTTCTCTCTCAACCAGAATGAAAAGTCACTGAGGAAGTGGGTTGCAGTTGTGCATGGGAAGCCAAAGCCACAGGCAAGCTAGCATGAGAGGGAAGCAGTAACTGCAAGTAGTAACAACAATTACAACAACAAGAATAGTAGCTCACACTTATGAAATGCTTCCGTGTGCCAAGCACTATGTGAGAATCCTATCAGGTGGGTCACATCACCATCTTGATTATAAAACGAGGGAACCAAGATTTGGATGTGATGACTTTCCTAAGGTCACACAGCTGGTAAGAGGCAGAGCTGGGAGGCAACCCAGGTAAGGCCATTCTTCAGCGAGTTTACACAATCTCTGTAAGCATTGTTCTGCCTCTCAGGAAGCCCAGGAGGCAGCTGCGGTGAGGAAAATGGAGGGGATGTGCAGGTGGAAAGGGCAGAGCAGCGGCCCCATTCCTGAGGGCTTCTGTGGTCCCAGCTCCAGTCTGCACATGATCTTGCTGTGCTTGGTGGAAGGTGTTCTGTTTTAGGACCTTTGCCCTGATTTCTTTAATGGAATTACTTGTCCATTTTTTAAAGGTTTTACCCACCACTTGATTCCTCACCCCACTTGTCACCCTTCTCTGATGAGAGGCACCATTTATAAGGACGCCCACAATCCTGAAGAATAACGAGTTGGCATCCTAAACAATGGGCTGGGGTCCTCAGTATATTTTCACGAGGAAGCTGTCCTATTGTGGAAACAAAATGAGCTGACAAGCTCCCTCAGTCCCTTGGGTTTACCAGGGAGGATCAGATTGAGGGATCGTCTAGGAGCCCAGGAGCAGGTGTGCTAGGAGAGTTTTTCTCTCAAAAGGCTCTGATGGAGGTCAGCAGGGCAGACACAGAAACTCCCAGGAAGAGAGGATGCTCAAACTAAATGACAAACTGGCCACTGTGCAAATTTCAGAGCTGTGGACTCATGGGGACCAGTCTTTAGTTTTCAGCATCTGGAGAGATGGCTCCATTTTTTCCAATTACACTGAAACACACCAGCAACGGAAAGATCTCCTCTGGCTCACCTGTTTGTTTATTCTGCTCTCCTGTGACTTCCCAAAGGGTTTTCTTAATACTGGATGACTTCAGCTCTTTGACCCCCTGAAGAGAAGTTGGGGAACTGATGACCTTTCTCTCTAATCTTACCTTAGCGTTCTTTCTGAACTGAGCCACTGAGGACTTCCTGTTTGCTGCTGAAAAATAGTTGAGCAAGCAGCTCCAGCCAGTTTGACACAACATCAGAGCTGTTGCTAGGCAGCGCTGTTGCTAGGCAGCACATTTTAATCTCACGAGCACCAGCCTGGGTTGCCAGGTTGGCACAAAGTCACAGGTGACCTCACCTGTCTTCCTAGTTAATCTTGTTACCCTAATGGGGATGATTTCCCCGCTGTGGAGACTTGATGCTCTTGGCACCTGGACAGCGCCCAAGGCTTGACTCAGAGATGAACAAGAACTTGTTGAGGACTTGCTGCCAGCAGAGGCTGCAGGTGCTGCCTGACCAGCGAGTGATCCTAGACTCACAGGAACGTGCACACTAGTATATCGTGAAAGACTTGCTCCAGGAAAGCAGCCTTGGACGAAAGGAAAGGACTTGGAATCCTTTGGTCCTCAGAACATACTTCACATTCTTTATGGCATTGTGGCCTCTTTTCCTTTCCCAGGGGAAGCGTGCACTTTCACATTTGTGTGGTGCCCTGCATGTGGCATCCTAGCTGAAGCATCATTACGTTCCTGTGTGTCTGAAGAAGCTTGCTCTGTGACAGGAACTTGCTTCATAAAACACTTAGGGAACTCCTAGTCTCAGCAGTGCGTTATGGGAGAGGGCTGGAGAGCTAGATTTAGGTCACCCCTCAATCATGTGGATGGAGCAGCCCCCAGTTATCCCAAAAGATATTTATTAATTTTCCTGCTGCCTGGTTGGGTCATCTGTATCTTTAAAGAGTGGTGGGCCTCACCTGGCAACTCCACATTGCCTGGAAAACCTGAGGATTTGCCATTACCTTTTTGTAGAGGTGTTCTACCAAGTACAGGAAGAATCCATTATTATTATTATTATTGGCTTCATTTTTAATCCACAAAGTACCTAGGAGACAACTCACCTGTTAATAAAGTTTCATTTTCTGATTTAGGAAAACAAAACGAATCAAGAAGCTTTGAAGCACATTTTTGAATTGTGTTGACAAAGTCATTTCTAAACCTTTGAAAAGAGATTCTGCTAGACCAAAAAATAAAATAGAATAAAATAAAATAAGCTAAAAGAAGCAGAGTTCTTTTTGTAAACTAGCTAAAGGATTTATTCCTTGAGAGGTGGGTTAGAATCCGAACTCCATCTCTTTCTAGCTGAGAGACCTTGGGTAGTTTACTCAGGCTCAAAAAAGCTTCTTCACAGGATTGGGTGCAGACTAAATGAGACACATCTGTACACTGGGCAGCCCAGTCTGGCACATAGGAGGCCTACATAGAGCATACGGATTCCTGTCCGGGCTTTTGTGTTAGAAGTCATTAGCCTTTCTTCCAAAAGAGGCATCACAGAATCAGAGTGTGGATTGCTTTTCCATAAGAGCCACTTCAAACCATAAGAGAATAAGAGAGAGTCAAGAGAAGGCCTTCCAACCCTTTACATTAAGGATACTTTAAAAAAGCCAGCATACTAAAACCTCTTGTCACTTACTTTGCCCATTATGGGCTCTAATATCCAAAGCTTTGGGGGCTATATCAGTATAAAGACACATACTCAAAGTCCTGGAATTTGTTGCTCCCCTAAAACGTCTTTGAGGAGGGAAATTGTGGGAAGCCTGCATGGATGGCCATGGTCACGGACTCATGATGTCACTGAACGAGAATCATTGTCATTCTGAGCCATGCTCAAGTTAGGGGGAAGCATCCCTCCTGTCATATTTCTGGTAACAGCCACTTAACTAGGGCACAAATGATTAATATATTCACACAGATGGAAATGTGTACTTCTATTATTATAAAATGTTTGGGCCCACCTATTTTTGTTTAAAAAAATATATTTTTTAAATAAAAGCAGCTCTCATACATATGAAGCAGATGCAAAACAGAAATAGACTCACAGACATAGAAAACACACTTATGGTTACCAAAGGGGATAGTGTGTATGGTGGGGGGGAGGTGAGATAAATTAGGAGTTTGGGCTTAATGTATACCCACTACTATATATAAAATAGGTAAACAACAAGGACCTACTCTATAGCACAGGGTACTATACTCAGTATCTTATAATAACCTATAATAGAAAATAATCTAAAAAAGAATATATGTATTGTAAATTAACTACACTTCAATAAATTAATTAATAAAATAAAATAAAAGCAACTCATATCTGTGTTCCCTGGGCTACCTGAGCATGCCCTCGAAGTAGCATGACTCACCCAGGACTCTCACCCTGTTTCTAATGTGTTTCCGTGCTAGACTCTGAGCTGATCAAGAACCCTGCGTTCAACTCTTAGTTATTTCTATTACTAGATGTCTGAGCTTGGGCGTTATTTACCCACCTTAGCCTCTGTTTCATCTCTGAAATGGTAGTAATAATAGTATTGATAGTCTGTGGTCTTTTTTGTTTGTTTGTTTGTTTTTCTCTGGTGAAGATTAAATGAGAGCAAAGACCTTAACCCAGTGCTTGACACATATTAAGAGTTCTATAATTGTTATTATTATTGTTATTGTTACTATTGTGATGCCACTTCCAGCACTCACTCACATGAGACTAGAAGAGTTTTAAAAAATTGATTTATTGTAGCTAAACCATAGTCCTGCTCATCTAGCTTTGGGCTTTGACCTACAGGGGTGGATGTGGTTGGAGAGGAACGGCAACAGCGTTGACTGGCTTCACGTTAAATTCCTGACTGTTGATCTCAAGTGAGCACTTAACACTGCCCAGTAATCACACAGTATTTCTCTGATCTAATCATCTTTTCACTCTCTAAGGTGAGGAGTTCATACTCTCTTCAGTCTCAAACCTCCCATTCTTACTCTTAGCTAACGATCATGCTTCTATTTCAATGACAAAAGGAAAAAGATGCAATCAGAGGAGATAGCTCCCATCACCTCCACATCTTCTCACCACCCCGTCTAGAAGTCTGTGTAACATTCTATATTCTTCCTGTAACCACGGGTGGACTGCTGTGCCCTTGGCTAAACCACGCCCTCCTCCCAAGCACTACAATCCGTCCCCTCTTGCCCACTCAAGGTCATTGCTGTAGCATTCTCCCCTCTCCGCATCCTTGATTTTTCTCTTTCTACGGATCATCCCCATTAGCATGCAAACATTGAACTTTCTCTCCCACCTTTAAAAATCTGATTTTGACCTTTTTCCTCCTTCAGTGATACCCCCATTTCTCTCCTTCCCTTTAGCATTAAGTTCTTTGAAAGAGTTGACCATCATATCATCCATCTCCAATATCTCTTCTCCCGTTCTCCCTTGAGTCCATTCTAATCAAGTGTGGCCCCTGTCACTCCACTGCAGCTGCTCTTGCCAAGTCACCAGTGACTTAGGCACTGCTAATTCCAATGGTCAGCTCTCAGTCCTCATCTTATGTGACCTGTCAGAAGCATTGGAGGAGTTGTTCACTTCCTCTTTCTTCCAGGACCACACAAATACCTAGTTTGTATTAATTTTCTCTATTTTTAATTTTTAAATATGTTTAATTTTTTTTTTCATACCTAGTTTTTAACTTACCTTCTGGCTGTTTCTCCTCAGTCTCCTTTGCCCCAACCTCTAAATATTGGAGAGACCCAGGATTCAGAGCACATCTCTCTTTTCTTCATCCCTTATGTCCTTCCTACTCAGTGTTGGGAACCAGCAACTTGACTTGGTAGAGTGTTAGAAATGCCCCACACCCACATCCCCAGACTTGCTGAATCAGAATCTGTATGTTAGCAAAATCCCTAGTAATCCATTTGCCCACTAATATTTATGATCACCGTAAGTGATCCTATCTAATTCCAGGGCTTTAAGGCTACCTATTTGCTGAGTCAACTACCAAATTTATATTTCTAGCCAAGAATCTCCAGTGAAATATAAACTCATTCATCCAACCGCTAGCAGCTTTCCTACGTGGATGTTTTAGAGTCATTCCCAACTTAACCATCCAAAACTGAGCTCCTGATGTCCCCACTCAACCTGCTTCTCCAGTGCCCTTCCCTCTCCTCATTAATAACAACTCCATCCTTCCATTGCTCAGGCCAAACCCTTGGCATCATTCTTGCCTCTTTCCCATATTTAGTCTGTCAACAACCCTGTCAGTTCTACATTTGTGATGTAGTTAGAATTTAATTGTTTTCATCACCCCCACTATCTAGGACCAACTCTGCTTCCGTTCTTTCCCCTATTCCATTCTCTAAATATCAGCCAGAATAAATTTTGATAGATCTTACCACTCCTCTGTTCAAAGTCTCCCAGCATTCCCACCTTACTTAAGATGTGACCCACAAGATCTCACCTGGCCTGTTTCCTTCTTCCATTACCTCTTTGATTCTTCTGCTGTTTCTTTCTTCTTTCATTACTGTGCTCCAATCTCACTTCCTTTCTCACTGTTCCACAAACTCCCCCCCCTTCCCTCCACTTCATAATCCCCTTTCCCTTATTTCTCTTATTTATTCATTTATTTATTAGCAAATCTAACATTCTCTCCTTTTTCTCTCTCTCTGTATTAGTCAGTGTTCCCCAGAGAAACAGAACCAAAAAGATATGTAGAAATATATAGAAAGTGACTTATTATGAGAGATTGGTTCATGCTATTATGAAGACTGAAAAAGCCTGCGATCTGCCATCTGCAAGCTGGAAGCCCAAGAAAGATGGTGGTCTAGGTCCAGTCCAAGCCTGAAGGCCTGAGAACTAGGGGAATCAATGGTGTAAGTCCCAGTCCCAGTCTAAAGGCCCAAGAGCCAGGAGCTCCAATGTCTGAGGGCAGGAGGAGATGGATGTCCCAGCTCAAGCAAAGAGAGCACATTTGCCCCTCCTCTGCCTTTTTGTTCTATTCAGACCCTCAACAGATTGGATGATGCCAACCCACACTGATGACAGCAAGCTTTACTCAGTTTACTAATTCAAACTTTAATCTCTTCTGGAAACATCTTCACAGACACACCCAGAAATAATGTGTTGACAGCTATCTGGGTATCCCTTAGCCCAGACAAGCTGATGCATAAAATTAACCAACCTTTACATGACTCGTACCTACTCAGATGAATGGCACTCCCTCCAAGAAGACTTCCCTAAAACTCCTAGACAGGGTCAGGCATCCCCTGAACGTGTCCGTAGCTCCCCACATTTGTCTACTCAAACACTTAGCAGTTGCACCGTAAGAGTCTATTCATTTGCCTAGGATCACAACTAGATTAGAATCTTGTTCACTGTTTAACTCTATAGAACAGGTGATTTGCTTACTATCAAGGAGTTTGTATATGTGCCAAATATCAAGTGTATTATACTAAATTGCCAGGACCCCAAAGATCCATTTATAATAATAAGTAACCACATGCATTATTTGGATTAAAACCAATTGTCCCACCATGCTGCCTAATGGAATCTTTTATATTATGCATTACTTTTTAAGGCAGCATTTCTCTAATTGTGTAATGAAAAAAGACACAAGGGATGAATACGTGTACATGATCAAATTGTCCTGATGCTGTACCCTCATACTTAGCTTATCGGATCTAGTCTCTTGGTATCTGGAAACTTTCTTGTCCAGGCCCTTTTTTTAAATTATCTTACACATTTAAGAGTGTGGTGTAGAGCTGGCCAATTACCTGGCCAATATGTTCTGTCTTAAACAATCTAATAATTCGGACAAAAGGGTCTTTTTCCTTAAGACCAAGTATTTTTTTACCTCAGTATCTACATATTAAATTCTTTACTTAACAATGCTTATGTTATGATTGTTCAAAAGGATGTTATATAATATTGTTATGAGCTGAATGTTTGCCCTCCGCTGAAGTTCATATGTTGAAGACCTAAACCCCCAAATGTGATAGTATTTGCAGTTGGGGTTTTTAGGAGGTAATTAGGTTTAGATGAGGTCAAGGGTGGGACCTTCATGATGGGATTAGTGCCCTTATAAGAAGAGGAATACAGAGCTCTCTCTCTCTCTCTCTCTCTCTCTCTCTCTCCACTCACAAGTACAAAAGAAAGGCCATATGAGCACAGCTAGAAGGTGGATGTCTACAAGCCAGGAAGAGAGCTCTTCATAGAACCCGACCATGCCAGTACCTTGATCTTGGCCTTCCCAGCCTCTAGAACTGTGAGAAATAAAATCTATTGTTTTTAAGCCACCCAGTCTGTACTATTTTGTTATAGTAGCCTGAGATGACTAAGACACATATATTCTTCAAAATGCTTAAAAATTCTATGTAATGTGCCCCTTAATATTGCTAGAAAAATGTACCTAATGTAGCTATTTGAGAAATTATATGGACATACTGAAGATCTCATCAGTAACTGAAGAAAGTTTTATTCACTTGAGTGTTCCAGTACTTCCCATTTTGGCCACAAACATAATTTCCTTATATGGCAATAGGTCAAAAGGTGAAGTGTTGTAGTGATACAGATTGAGCCTGATCTTATAGGGCTTTTATTTAACATAATATACATGTAATATCGGATGGAAACTCTTAGAAAAACCCATTTTAACATGAATTACTAGCATTCTACAAGCTTTTCAGGACTAGTATTGCCCAAAGTTACCTTGAATAATAAAAAATTGACAACAGCAACTTGTCATAAAAGGATGATATTTAATAAATATAGAGAGATAATGAATAAATATATTAAAATTATTTTCTTATAACTTTTCTTATACCTACTCCTACCACCACCAAGGAACCAAATGTTTCCTTTATCCTTCAAGCAATCTTGTACATTTAGGTGGTGTCTTGAAGACTTTATGTCCTATTGATAGCCCAAAGGATATTCAAAAGAGGTTTCAAGTATCCTGTATATTTGGCTTAAGTATTATAATTGAAATTGAAATAATTTTAAACTGATAAATGATCTCGCCTTCATTGAATGTGACAACAGGAAGATGAAGTCTTCAGCTTCCACTTCTGAGACTGATATGTAAGACACTGGGAAGTATATACATCAGCAGTGTTTAGTCAACTTAAGTGTTTGAGATCATTAACTTTCAGATATTACTTATTAGACACAAGGGGCCTCAGAACTAGAGGAGACATACTCTTACACTCTCTGGAATTTTGTTGCAGTTGCATCAGGATGGGCTTAGTAATATGATAACAAGAAAAAAAATTCAAGGACTCTACATAGTGAACATTTATTTCTCCCCCATATTCATGTCTAGTGCACATCAGCAGAGAGTTCTGCTCCTTATGGTAATCCAGGGACTAGAACCAAAGTAAAAGAAAGGGAACTTGGTAAATGATTGTTCTTAATACTTTCCTGAAGAAGATACACATGTCACTTCTCTTCACATTTCATTGGCCAAAGGTAGAAAAATGACCATACTTTACTTTAGTTTAAAGGATAAAGAGACATGGAAGTTCAATTCTACAATGTGTCCAGAAGGGCATGACATATATTTGCAAAAGTTCACGTATAGAATTACAACAGTGTTTAAGAAAAAACTCTCCTGTTTTCCTTCATTATGCTCACAGCACTATGTACTGCAAATGTGTGGGAGTGTTCCCCATACCAAGCAATTCTCAGGTTTTACAGACACCAGCTGGGTATTCTATAATTTAACTCAATTCTGACGCTATATACCTAGAGATAGTGTCAGATCTCACAGACCCTACAGGTTAAGGGCTCAGTCCCATAAGACTGGAAGACCCCCTCCACTCCCACCAATTGCAAGTCCAGGTTGTTACCTGTGTTTCTGACTAATCAGCTCTCAATTGGAGGTTCCCATGACCCTCTCCTGGGGTTTGATTAATTTGCTGGAGAGGCTCACAGAACTCAGGAAAACACTTTACTCACTAGATTACTTATTTATTATAAAAGGATAATACTCAGGAACGGCCAGATGGAAAAAATACATAGGGCAAGGTATGTGGGATGGAGTGCAGAGCTTCCATGCCCTCTCTGGCCACACTATTGTTCCAGCATCTCCACATATTCACCAACCTGGAAACTCTTTGAACCTGCAGTTCAGGGATTTTTATGGAGGATTCATTATGTAAGCATAACTGATTCAATCATTGGCCATTGGTGACTGATTCAAACTCTAACCCCTTTCTTTTCCCTGGAGATGGAGAGGTGGGGCTGACAGTTCCAACCCTCTAATCAGACCGTTGGTTGGTGTTCCCCTGACAACCAGCCCCCATCCTTAGGGGCTTTTCAAAAGTCTCCTCATTAACATAAACTCAGATGTGATTGAAAAGGACTTCTTATGAATAACAACAACAACAAAAACACCTGTTTCACCTTTATCACTCTGGAGCTATTTCAGGAATTGAGGACAAAACCAAATATTATAACAAAATGTGCCCCTGTTGCTCTAATTACTTAGGAAATCACAAGGGTTTGGGGAGTTCTGAGCCAGGAACACAGACAAAAACCAAATATATATTTCTTATCATAAATCATAACGTCACAAACAGTAACAGAAAGTTAGAACCGACATACAGAATACAACTATGTCAATTAGAAATTTGAATATGTAGCCATAAAAAGAGCCATAAATCAGGTTATTTGTTTTTAAAGCTTCATTCTGCTGAATTTGTAGAGGTAAGTCTTAGATTCCAGGGGACCCACAGCAGAGCATTTGGAAGAAGTTGAGTAGTAGGTGGAGGTGGAATCCTGTGGAACACTGATGTTTGGATGAGCAAAGAAGGTGATGAGAGAGACTGAGGAGAAAATGTAAGTGCTTGAGAAGAACCAGAAGAGTCTTAAGCCAAGAAAGTAGAAAATTTGAGGAGATAAGTAGTTAACCGTGTCAAGTGCAGCAAAGCCCTCCAGTAACAAACTGAAAAGAGACCACGGAAGTGGGCAGTGTGGAGATGTTAGTGGCATATCCACATAGAACCCCAGTGCACCTCAAATTCAAAGTCACAATTCCGAGTTCATCATCCTTCTCTCCAATCACACTCTTCCTCCTGCATTTTCTATTTTAATTTTTGGCATCTAGCCACCAAAGCTAGAAAGCTGAGAATAATTATATGCTCCTAGAACACCCACATCCACTCAATTTCATGCAGATTTCTATTCCGGAATATTTCTCAGATCCTCCTCTCCTATCCATCTGTACCCCAAAGCTGTAATTTGGGCCCTTGTTAGCATTTGCCTTGAGTGTTTTATGACCTCCTGACCAGTCTCCTTGCCTCTGGTCTTGTTTCTGTAAATCTGTACTAGTTATCTATGTCTGCATAACAAATTATCTTATACTTGTAACTTAAAACAACAATAAAAACATATTATATCTCACTGTTCCTGTGGGCCAGGAATTCAGGGAAAGCTCAGCTGTGTGGTTCTGTTGTGAAGTTGTCGTCAAGACGTTGGCTGGAGCTGCAGTTGACTGAACCCTTGACCAGGGCTGGAGAATCCACTTCCAAGATGGCTCCCATGCATGGTTTGTAAATTGCTGTAGTTGTTGGTGGAAGACCTCAGTTCCTCCTTGGGGGTCCTGCTTGGTAGCCCTCCTCACAGAGTGGCTTGAATCACCTCATGGCCTGGTAACCTAGCTTCCACCACAGCAAATGATCCAAGATGCCAAGACAGAGCCTGCAATTCCTTTTATGACTTAGCCTCAGGACTCATCTGCACCATACCCTGTTGATTATGCAAAGTCTGTTGGAGAGAGGAGACCACATAAGTGCATGAATAGCAGAAGGTGTCAAGAGTTGAGCCAAGCTACTCCATGGTGTTGCTGCCTTAGCATCCATTTTGTTTAGCCAAGTGGCCTGCAGGGACCTTAAACTGACACTAGCCCCCTCATGCAAGCACATATCCCAGATAGCAGCCTGCAGAGTCACAAGCAAACGTAAGTTCCTGACATGACTTGCCTAACAGCCCTCATGATCAAAGTCTCCCTTGCCTTCCAGCACCTGTATACTTTATGCACCCCTTAATAAGACTCTCGTGGGGCTTACCTGTGCTGCAGGTCCTGCCCCTCTCTTTCTGTCTGCACTCTGCCTTGACCTTCCCATGTGATCCCTCGAGGTGTGCCCTGTACTTCTTCTAGGACCTGTGAGTAATAAACTTTTCTATTTCAATTTCT
This sequence comes from Globicephala melas, assembly GCF_963455315.2. Taxonomy (NCBI): domain Eukaryota; kingdom Metazoa; phylum Chordata; class Mammalia; order Artiodactyla; family Delphinidae; genus Globicephala; species Globicephala melas. The sequence goes on along the minus strand of NC_083327.1, from coordinate 60,387,414 downwards.
TCTGTCATCTGTGGTTGAACTTCAGCTTACCATCCAGCATTCTGTGCTACACTTAACAGATGTTTATTTAACAAAGTTATAACGGAAGGCAGGATCACCCAGATCATCTCGGAGGCTGGCTACCTAGACATTCTCTTCACTGCTATCAGAGTACTCTTTTAAACTTGTACGTACCAATTTGAAGTGCAAGTGGTGAACGTACAGTGTGTACAGTGTGAGTAGGGAGACTGCACAGAATGATAAAAGTTTGGCCCAGTTGCAGAGAATGGGAGAGGAAGCAGTAGATTACAGTGGACAAGAAAAGAGATGTGTTGAATGGCATTGAAGATCATGAATCTGTAATGGCACCAACCAGATTGTTCAGAACATTTTCTTTGCAGTGCTAAATATTCTAACCACAGAAAAATAGAGCACAGATTTTGGCTGTGATGCAGTGTTGGGACTTTAACAGGAACATGGAGTGCAGGAAGGGGAGTGCCTGGGAATTGTGTTGCTGGTGAAGAATTCTAGTCATTAACCATGACACCCACATTGAGTAGGAAAGTAAATGGTTTAGGAAGAAGCTGATAAGTTGAGAGAAAATGGGGTTATCAGGAGAAAATGGAGTAATGGGGGACGTGAAAGAGACATAGAACAGTACGGGTAGATTTAAAGGCATGAATGGATGTGAAAAACTTCAAAATACAGGAGAAAGATCAGAGTGGGTATTGGAGTTCAGGGTGTCACAGGCGGGAGTATTCTGGCTTATAGCATGTCTGTGATGTGGCCATGGGTGTAGGAAGCTGGAGTTCAGAAGTTCAAGAAACTGGAAAGCTAGAGTTTTGGAAAAGTCAGTCACTTGGACGTTGAAAGGTGTCAGTGTTATTCAACATAATAGAAGGATGTGGGATAGAAAAGTGAGCTATGAGTGAGGTACCAAGGTCTAGGATAAATGTCAAGTGGCTGGTAGGGGACAGCAATCTGGAGGGGAGAAGGCAGAATAGACAGATGCCATGGGGGTCTTTATGCAAAGATGAAGGAACAGGAGTTTGGAAGAGGCATTGAGGAGCTGTGAGAATACTGATACTGCCTTGTGGCCTCACACTTGGTGGATGGTACTGTTATTTGTCTGGGTTCTGCTGATGGGCAACAGGGAAGAATTAACATCTTCCACTAAAGGTTTTCTAGGGAGATGGTGACTTCGTAAAGAAGTCGTCTTTTTAAAATTTATTTATTTATTTAATTTTTATGGCTGTGTTGGGTCTTAGTTGTGGTGCATGGGATCTTCATTGAGCATGTGGGATCTTTTGTTGTGGCACATAGGCTCTACGTTGTGGTGCGCCAGCTTCTCTCTAGTTGGGGCGTGCGGGTTTTTCTCTGCTGTAGTTGTGGCATGCAGGCTCCAGAACGTGTGTGCTCTGTACTTTGTGGCACACAGCCTCTCTAGTTGAGGCCCTCGGGCTCAGCAGTTGTGGCAGTTGGGATTAGTTGCCCCACAGCATGTGGGATCTTAGTTCTCCGACCAGGGATCGAAACCAAGTCCCCTGCATTGGAAGGTGGATTCTTTACCACTGGACCACCAGGGAAGTCCCAAGAAGTCTACTCTTATTTAAGATAAGAAGGTGAAGTTATCATTCTGTGAAGACATGTTTAGGATGTGTATGTGTGTGTGTGTAAGGGATTTTAATTACCATGAAACAGGAATTTCAGAGAGTATACTTGAAAAATTTGGAGAAAGGAAGAAGTGGAAAGGTGGGCAGGTGAAAATGACACCACACGGAGGTATCTGAGGATGAGAGTATGGAAAAACAGATGAGGAAAAGTGTGTGTTTCAGACGGTAACATGTGGCAAGGTGGAAATAAGTGTCCTTGTGGTTTCAAATGAAATCTGGCAGGAAGTTTTGGCAGAGACCCAGCAGAACTGGCTTTGAGATGGTGAGTTTGTGACAGCAACATTTGAGTAGAATCTCCTTGATCAGGGGTCTCTGAAATGTTCCAGGTGAGTCTTAGGGCCTTTAGCTTTACGTTTCCAAAGAAGGAAAACTCTTTTCTACCTAGAAAGGGCCTGGAAGTTTAGGGAGCTAAGGACAATTTCAATCAATGGGCAAAAAGTGTGGGTTTACATATAAAATAGATAAACAACAAGGATTTACTGTATAGCACAGGGAACTATTTTCAATATCTTTTTTTTTTTTGATGTGGACTATTTTTAAAATCTTTATTGAATTTGTTATAATATTGCTTCTGCTTTACGTTTTGGTTTTTTGGCCCCAAGGCATGTGGGATCTTAGCTCCCTGACCAGGGATTGAACCTGCACACCCTACATTGGAAGGCAAAGTCTTAACCACTGGACTGCCAAGGAAGTCCCTTCAATATCTTATAATAAAGTATAATGGAAAAGAATAGAACAAAATATATCGATATCTACATATATATGTATATGTATAATCAAATCACTTTGCTGTAGACCTGAAACTAACACAATATTGTAAATCAACTATACATTAAAAAATTTTTTTTTGAACTTTTTAAATGTGGGTTTAAATTTGAATCTGGTCTGTGGTCTAGTTAATGATGTTGTACAATTTTAACTTCCTGGCTTTGGTATTGTACTATATTACATAAGATTTTACCATTGAAGGAAGCTGAGTGAAGGGGACACAGGACTCACTGTATTATTTTTGTAATTTTCTGGGAGTTGATAATGATTTCAAAATAAAAATTAAACAAAAAGGAAGGATATAAGACATAATCTGAAGGGATTTAAGTCCCAAGAGGGAGGAAATGAAGAGTAATGCACATTGTGAGACGGAATGGGAGGGTGTGTGTGGTTCAGGGAGATGGTCCATGACTATTTCTAAGTGACTGGGGTCTTGAGGGCTGTCCTTCAGATCTCTGTGGATGTAATGCATAGGAAGCTTACTCTGTGAAGCTCATTAAATGTAGAACAAAAGCTCCTGGTGTACAGCAACTTTTTGCCTGCTTGAGTGACTGCTGAATCTTCAGCATTTAGGACAGTCAATATTTGGTGCATATAGGTTCTCTTTGGTTGAATAAATGAATGAATGATATCTCAGGGACTAATACCATGGATAGGTTCTAAAGGGTTATTTATCTATTTATTCCTCAGTTTATTTTTCAGGAACTCAAACTTACCCAATATGACCATTATTCTCTAAAGAAAGATGAATAAATGACTTCTGGAGACCATCCTCAATGTTTTAGAGAAAGAATAGAAAATAATTTTTGTGGGGGAATAAGAGTTTGCTTAGGAAGTAAAAGAGATGCCCTGTTTTTAATGGGGCTGTAGTGTTCCTAAAAAGCTCTCTAATAAAACTTTTTTTAAAAAAATTATTTATTTTTTAAATTTATTGCTGCATTGGGTCTTCATTGCTGCGCACAGGCTTTCTCTATTTGCAGTGAGTGGGGGTTACTCTTCGTTGCAGCACACGGGCTTCTCATTGCAGTGGCTTCTCTTGTTGTGGAGCATGGGCTCTAGGCACATGGGCTTCAGTAGTTGTGGCACATGGGCTCAGTAGTTGTGGCTCGTGGGCTCAGTAGTTGTGGCTCATGGGCTCTGGAGCAGAGGTTCAGTAGTTGTGGCACATGGGCTTAGTGGCTCCGTGGCATGTGGGATCTTCCCAGACTGGGGCTCCAACCCATGTCCCCTGCATTGGCAGGCAGATACTTAACCACAGCACCACCAGGGAAGTCTCTCTAGTAAAACTTTGATTTCCTATTCAAAAGAGAAAGCCACACAACTCTATTTAGAAACATCTTAGCTCTTTACTGGGGGGGATAAAATAAAGCTACCATTTATTTAGCACTTGTGTGGCCTGGCATTGTGATAAACAATTACATACATCATTTTATTTAATTTTCCCAACAACCCTCGCACTTATTAGCTCTGTTTTACAAGGTAAGAAAATTAGACACAGAAAGGTTATGCAAACTCTGCTCACATGGCTGAAATGTTGAGGAACCAAGTTTAGGTGCAGTCTGATTCCAAAGCCTGGACTGTAAAAAAAAATTTTTTTTCTATTAAAGAGTAATTTACATGCAGAATAATTCATCACTTTTAGTGCCAAGTTCTGTGAATTTGGACTAATACATGCAGTAGAATAACTACCACCACAATCAAAATGTAGAATATTTCCCTCACTCCAGAAAGTTCTCTCATGCCCCTTTGTAGTCAACCTCTCCTCACACTTCTAGCCTCTGGCAACCACTGATCTTGCCTCTATAATTTTGCCTTTTCCCGAATGTCATATAACTGGAATCATAGAGTATCTACCTTCTGAAGCCTGGCTTCTTTTACTTACTATAATGCATCTGTGAGCTTCGTCCATGTTGTCTCATGTGTCATAGTTCCTTCTATTGATGAATAGTACCCATTGTATAGATATATTAGAGTTTGTGTGTCCATTCACTAGTTAAAGGACATTCGGGTTATTTCTATATTTTAGCACTTATAAACAAAGCTGCTAAAAACACTCACATTTAGGTTTTTGTGTGAACATAGTTTTCGTTTTTCTAGGTTAGGCTTAGGAGTAGATTGCTGGCTCAAATGGTAAATGTACGTTTTATTTTATAAGAAATCCTGCACTTATGACCACTGTAGTGGTTCAAGTCATTCTCCTATAACCGTTTTGGAAGGAGCTAATCAGACCAGTAATTGACAAGTTGGAGGCAGATAGATTAAATGCTGAACTCCAGAAACCTGGATATAAATCTTATATCTTATTATATTGTGCCTTCTTCAAAGGAGTAATAATAAAAGAATGAGTCCCTGTGGGTGCTTTGTAGATGAGATTGAAAAATATATTGATGAAGTTTCCTAAATGATGCATCTCTATTGACCCCCAGCCCCCCAGGGCTGTTTTTTCTTTTAGAAATAAACATTTAATATTCTACAGACTGGTTTACATTAGAGTACATCAGCATGGGGAGAAAAATCATGTAGTCAGTTTAAAAGATTATCATGAATACTATAGAAACACGGAAAAATGCCTGTGACATGTTAAGTGAAAAACAGCAGAACCCAAAGCAAGATGTGTACCATTATCTAGAGCTTGGTGTGAGAGAGAGCACAGGCTTGGAACACACAGTACCCAGTTCTAGCGCTGCCTGCAACTTAGGAGCTGTGAGACCACAGGCAGGCTTTACCTCTGTTTTGGGTTTGGGGTTTTTTTTGTTTGTTTATTTGTTTGTTTGTTTGTTTTTGCGGTACGCGGGCCTCTCACTGTTGCAGGCTCTCCCGTTGCGGAGCACAGGCTCCGGACGCGCAGGCTCAGCGGCCATGGCTCATGGGCCCAGCCGCTCCGCGGCATGTGGGATCTTCCCGGACCGGGGCATGAACTCGAGTCCCCTGCATCGGCAGGTGGGCTCTCAACCACTGTGCCACCAGGGAAGCCCTGGTTATCTATTTTATATATACTAGTGTGTATATGTTAATCCTCCTAAATTATCCCTCCCCTCCCCTTTCCCTTTGGTAGCCATAAATTTGTTTTCTACCTTTGGGGTCTATTTCTGTTTTGTAATTAAGTTCATTTGTATCTTTTTCTTTAGTTTCCACATATAAGTGACATACTAAGTGAAGTAAGCCAGACAGAAAAAGACAAATATCACATGATAACGCCATATTTTTTTTCTCCTTTGTCAAGTGACCAGTGGTGAATCGACGTGTTGTCAGTCTAAACAGCTAACGGAAGTGTCTGTCAACTCCCCATGCCAAACAACTCAAAACTAGTCAAGGGCTTAGAACAGGCTCTAAACGCAGACGCCTGTGTTAGGCTGGTCGGCACAGGGCAGGCAGTACATCACTCAGTCTTAGAGTTCCTTCTTTCTCAGCAGCGCAGTCACAGTCAGAGGAGTCCCTAGGGGTGCTACAAGATGAACCACCATCAAAAGCCCTCTGGCTCCCCAAACAAACTGACCTGTACATAAGGCTGAAGGCATGGATCAGAAACTGAGCAGGAGGTTTTGCTACCAGGATACCCCGCTCTTTAGAGTCAAATTCACAAGCTGCCCATGCAATGTCATCAACCCCACTCTTTCTACTTAATGCTATAGAATGAGCCCACATAAGATGCTTGTCCTTGGGAGAGCAAGTAGTTTCCCAGCCTGAAGAAGGGCTGCCAGAAAACCACCCAGCAGTAAAGGAGGGAAGACCCATGTCTGATAAGGCACGTGCTGACATCTCTCTTTCCTGGCCCACATGGGGTGAGGCCTCTGTGTCCCAGTAGAACTAAGGGTCTCCTGTACTTGCCTTAAGTGCTGCTCTTGGGACCACTTGGTGGTCTAGAAAGACAGAGTGCTGGTCCAGCAGGCTCAGGAGTGTCCCTCTGTGGTAGCTCCTGTTGGGCGGACTCATTTATTAAGTGACACTCAAAACACCTGGGTAAGCTGAGCAGGGTCCCTAGTCTGCCATCACTGCTTGACCTTCCACTTGCCTGACCTTCTAGTGCTTCATTGCCTGGAGCAATGTTACCCTACTTCTCACAGGCTCTACCATGAGACCTGGCAGGTCTCTCACAAACGATTGTGCTGTTGAACACTGTGTAAAGAGGCCCTACAGAAAGGACACATGGGGCTAAAACCCAGCCCCAGAGTTCCCAGCCAAGATTGCTTCCACCCGGCGACATTGTCACCTTCCAAAGGCTTCATGGCCATGGGGTTCTTCATGTATTCAGGTAACACCTTTACCTCTGCTTTGCCTGGCCTGTCAAGCCCTGCCCTCCTCACCGGCCCCCACTCCTGACCCAGACAGTCAGAGACAGGGAGTCAGGTCTGTGGTAGGAGTACCACTCTCCCCCATAACCACAGCCAGCCCCTCAACAGCACAGGAGAGAGGGTGACATGAGAACCCCCCCTTCAAGAAAATTGAGTTGGATTTCTACTTTTAGCCTATATTCACATTCCAACTTTGTCTCCTTTCCTTTTTCTAACTTATTCAACACTATATTTTTCCGCTTTATTCAACACTACTGAACTCATGTTACAGACAAAGATCTCAGTGAGGCCCTATGAGTAACACAAAGATGGAGAAAGTAGGTGCAGTGCCCTAGGAACTCACCAACTGATATTTCTGAAAAGTTAAATAAAAATGCATCTTTTTCCACATCACTAAACCTGCTTTGGAAGCTGATGTATTCGAATGGACTAGAGTTTGAGGTCAACTATGAATCAAGCAAGTTCTTGAACACCCAAATTGATTTTCTATGAAGAAAGGGAAATCTTGGCACTACAAGGCCAACTGAACTACACAAAATAAATTTTAAGTTGTCTGATTTTTATTCATCTAAACATAGCAAAATGTTACCAGAATTTTGAAAGGGTGGAATAACCTGGAAACAGGAAAATATGCAAAGGACAAAAAATTAAAAGGGGAAAAGGGATGCATGGGATTTTCAGGACTTCAGTTCTCCTGTGATAAAGGTCTATTGACAAACAAATGAATCCTACCTACGTAAGGTAGGATTAACAGCTTAACAACAAAAACAAAAAAGATAAGTACGATGTTTAACTATAAAAGCCCCAGTATATTAAAGGGACCCTCACCCTGAAATGTTTTCCGTTTCAGACCACAGGCAGCGCCAAGCAGTCTGCCCTTCCACATCACATGTATCCCTGCTGTGCGCAACTTGGCTCACAGTCACCGAGCTGGATCGGAGCTGACTGATGTGACATTATCTGCTTCATCTCAGATTTTAGGGCTCTTACATTCTCTCTTGGGATGAGCAATGCTCTCTATGTGTTGATTTCAGTTTGCAAAGAAAGGAACCTCCTGTGTCTCCATGCTGGGCCTGACCTCACAGATGTTTACTCATGAGTTTACTCAAGAGGTCAGCAGGCCTCCAGCCTCTTCCTACTGCTTGTTTGTATGGAACCGTCCAGAATGTCCTGTTTTATTTTTTTAATTTAATTTAATTTTTTTTATACAGCAGGTTCTTATTAGTTATCCATTTTATACATATTAGTGTATATATGTCAATCCCAATCTCCCAATTCATCCTACCACCACCACCACCCCCCCCCCGGAATGTCCTTTTTTGACGAGAACATCACTCATCGTGTTTCATCTTCCCATCGTAAATTCTGCCAATTTAGTGATCGTGTGTATGAGTTGGTGCGGAACACTCCTATGCATTTCGGCACCACTCCCATAGTCTCCTGTGCCTGTTGCCACAGAACAGTCTTTAAATTAATGATGTATCTGCTGCCCCTCCTTTCTTTACCTGTAGCAAGACGAAACTTGAGCTAGGACTTTCGAAGTAAAATTCGGAAGAATAACAGGTCTCATTTAATTGTGTTTGATTTAAACACACACACACACACACACACACACACACACACGCAGAAGCCAGGTGTGTCTAGCATTTGTCTCTCTGGAGTTGACGGGTTTCAGTAATGCTCTCAGTCTGAGGACATCTCACAAATAACACATTACCTCCACCTTCCGGATACCCTGCAGCTTTGTGATTTATTATCTAGCCTTGCCTTTCTCACCTGTTCCAATCCCTCTTTTGAGTCCTGTCCATGAAGAGATATCATTGTTAGGATATGTGATGCATAAAATTAAGAGCAGCAACTCTCATTTTCTCTGTTATGAGCAGGTTTGGTGGTACTTAAATGCCCAAGGCCAGATACCTTTGATTTTAGAGGGAGGCATAGTGATAACTAGAAAGGGAAAGAGGAGGCCTAGCGGAGTGCCTGGAGCTGCAGGGTTTCTGCTCTGCACCCAGAAGACTGCTGATCTGGGCTCTGTACACCTCCTCCCTGGGCCCCAGCAGGAGGCTCAGGTCAAGAGTTCAGACACTGCATGTTTTTCCCAAGGACTAAATACACCACAGTCATCATCTCAACTTTCAGCTGAAGGATAGGGGGAGTTGATTTTTCCATGGTGGAAATGGTTCTTTGAAATGTCAACCGTGGGGAATTGATCGACTAAATATTGGTATATCCACCTGATGGACTACTATGCAGGCTTTGAAAATGAAAATTTTAAGACTATGAAGTCACCTGGGAAATGTTTATGATAAAACGTTAGTATAAAAATCAGAATGCCCAATTTCATCAACACTGTGATTGCAGCAAGTAGGAAGGAATATGGAAAAGACATTCTTTTAATGGGCAATTTGTTATATGGGTGGAACTGGGGATTTGTTTCTTTTTTTTTTTTAAACATCTTTATTGGGGTATAATTGCTTTACAATGGTGTGTTAGTTTCTGCTTTATAACAAAGTGAATCAGTTATACATATACATATGTTCCCATATCTCTTCCCTCTTGCGTCTCCCTCCCTCCCACCCTCCCTATCCCACCCCTCTAGGTGGTCACAAAGCACTGAGCTGATCTCCCTGTGCTATGCGGCTGCTTCCCACTAGCTATCTACCTTACGTTTGGTAGTGTATATATGTCCATGCCGCTCTCTCGCTTTGTCACAGCTCACCCTTCCTCCTCCCTGTTTCTTTTAATATATTTGCAATTTTTGTTATAATACGATTGCATTGCTTTTAAAAATGGAACCTAGTCATGAATGATTTTGAGCCTAGTCTTTAATGATTATATCATTAAATACTTCTTTTTTCCAAAAATGTTGTGTATTGGATGGAAGGGTAAGATCCCTGAGTAATGTAACCCCTTTCCACTCCCTGTTTCTCTCTCTTCTTTTTAATCTCCAGAACCTTTAAGCAAGATGAGTTAATGTAGTATCACAACTCCAGAAAGTTTACAAGAGAATCTTTGAAGTGCAAGCATAGCGGATCAGAACTATCATATTAAAATTTCTTGTAAAAGTAAACAAAAAGAACTTTTTTGTGTTCTTTTAAGTAGTGTTGACTTTTTAAATAAATTTTATTTGTTTAGAACAGCATCAGATTTATAGAAAATTTGGAAAAATAGGATATAGAGTTCTAATATACTCCGTAACCAGTTTTCCCTGTTACTAACATCTTACATTAGCATGGTATATTTGAATTATTGAACCAATATTGATAGATTATTATTAACAAAAGTCCATACTTTATTCATATTTCCTTAGTTTTTACCTGTTGTCCTTTTTCTGTTCCAGGATTCCATCCAGGACACCACATTACATTTAGTTATCATGTCTCCTTAGGCTCTCATGGCTGTGACAGTTTCTCAGACTTCCCTTGTTTTTGATGACCTTGGCTGTTTTGAGAAATATTGGTTAGGTATTTCCTAGAATGTTCCTCCATGGTGATGAATTGTCTGTTGTCTCTCTTGTCATTAGTCTAGGGTGATGAGTTTTGGGGAAAGACCACAAAGATTAAGTGTCATTTTCACCATATCATCATATCAAGGGTACAGACTATTAACATGACTTATTCTGTTGATGTTGACCTTGACCACCTGGCTGAGAAAGTGAAAGATGTTTTTAAAGCATTTACCAACTTGAGTATCTGCCAAGGAAAAGAGTTAAAGTAAACATGGCAAAAAACCCCAGAACAAAACCATAAACAACAAACAAACGTTTTGTTGACTACCAGGATTTATTAAGAAAACATCACTCTTCACATGAGCCTGTCTTCTCTTCCCCAACTGCTCCAGCCCTCCCTGCCTTGGCACCTATATGTGATTTTATTTATATCTTAGTGAGATATTCATATTTATATCATTTCAGAGATTAAAATGCCACAGACCCTACAGAAGGCTCTCGTGTAGAGCTTTGTGCCATGAAGACATAAGCCTACTTTTACGTAAAGGGGGAGATTGTACACATAAAGACATCTTTCTTTCATGCTGAAAAAATGACTACATTTCATAGAGTTGTCAAATCAAAAATGTGCTACTGTGTTGAGGGCCAACCGCCTGAACCTCTGTAGATCTGGGGCAGGCGAGGGGGGTAGGGGTAAGATTTGCAGTGAAGGGAGCTACTGGGGAGCAAGGGCTTTTAAATAGCCTCACTTTCCACCTCACATTGCGATTTTCCCCTATAGCTGACTCACTGAAGTTACTTAATAAAGATGGTGAATGAATAACTGAATATTTGAATAAAGAGCTGAGAGGATGTAAAAAGTGAAGCGTCCTAGAGACATGGGTCACTGGCAGCACGACTGCAGCCCTTTCTAAGGAATGGATTCCATGCATGGCCTTTGCTCCATGGAGTCTTTGCTCATTCTGTCGACTGCACCCACGCCTCCACTCCAGCACACACACGCAGATTGGACAAGCCTGACCCAAGAGTCTTTTCCTTGGAAATTCGGAATAAGAGAAAAAGGAGTGGACTGCCAGCAAGAGATTCTCCTGGAGTTGTCAAATCGCCACAGGCTTGAGAAAGCCAAAGCCATGTGCAAGATGAAATTATGAAGTGGCCTGAAGAAGAGCGAATAAGCTGGTCGGGAAAGGATGACCTTGAGAGAATCTGAGTCAGAGAGAGGCCAGGAAAGGGGACATGAAAGGGACCAAGGGAAAAAGATCAGTGCTTAAAACCAGGTAACATCCAGGGCCTTGTGGCTGCGATCCGTTCTAATTTGTGTGAAAACTTCAAATAATACCCACGTCTCTTCCCTAAAGTCAAGTGAGTCTCTGTTCCTTAGGGTTCAAAGAGCATTGATGAAAACAGTACGATTCTGTAGGCCCCTGGTCCAGTAACAACCTATTAGGAGAATTTTCAAATTTGTACAATTTTCCTTGCCAACCCCCCCCCCGATTTTTAATGTCATAACTGTGTATCTTACAGTCAAAATTCCCAGTTTACTGTTTCCTAAAAAGTTTATTTAGACATAGTGCAGGAAAGAGGAAGAAGATGGAAAGCAAACAATGGCCACACCCCACCTTTCCCAAAGCTAACCTAGAGCTCTTTTCCCAGGTCACACCCACATTCTTCCACCTCCTTCTGGATGCAGCCCATTGCAAAGCTTTGAAGTCCAATTTGCAAATACACCTGGGTGATGCAAAAATCTGCTTGCTCCGGGAAGCTCTGGGCTGCTACCTTTAGTCATAGTAAAGGCATGTATCTTTCCCATTGCTGATGATGTTTTTATGAGATTGGTTATGTTATGCATTTGTTGAGTAATAATAACACTGCATTTGTTATTTTATAACATGACCGAAGAGTGTATTAAAACATGCCACGAGTATTATGTACAGCAACAGATTCATGAAACATTAGTTAAAAGATGATTGTTATTTAGACCAACAAAATCTTTAAATAAAAATATTTGAATAATTATGTTTCCCTTGAAAGTAGTCTCTGCTTCTTTTCCTTAGTAATTTATTTTTTCCCTTTAAAGTACATTTATTGATACTTTCTTGGAGTTCAACTTTCTAATTTAGGAACCATTTTTTAAAAAGCAACATTTAAAAGTATAATTGTGATGTCTTCAATTAACTTTTAAAAAACAACAGTTCTTTTTAGTAATGGACAAAATTTGATACCTTTTGTGCTTCATGAATTTACTGCATATGAAAATTTGAAAAGATTTTATTACTACAGTTGATCCTCGAAAAACAGGGGGGTTTAATCTGAATATAACTTATAGTCACCCTCCTTATGCAAGATTCTTTCACATACACAGATTCAATACTAAGTATTTACCATTGAAAAATAGCCATATATAAGTGGAACCCCGCAGTTCAAATGTCTATTGTTCAAAGGTCAACTGTACATCTAAAAGAACAGAACATCTATATGTCTTACCAGGATGACTCCTGGAATGGCCCGTAGTGTTGAATAGGACATTCACTCAATATTGCATGTGGATTTGAAAATGTAGGGGGAGTAGGGTAATAGCAAAAGAAAATAGGGCCAGGTTTGTGAACTTTGCAAACCATCAAAGTCAACAGCCACTTTGTTTTTTTTTTCTTTATTTATTTTTTAATTAAATTTTTAAATTGGAGTATACTTGATTTACAATGTTGTGTTAGTTTCTGCTGTACAGCAAAGTGAGTCAGTTATACACATACATATATCCACTCTTTTTTGATTCTATTCCCATATAGGTCATTACAGAGTATTGAACAGAGTTCCCTGTGCTATACAGTAGGTTCTTATTAGCTATCTATTTTATATATAGTAGTGTGTATGAGTCAGTCCCAATCTCCCAGTTTATCCCTCCTCTTTTCCCCCTTGGTAACCATAAGTTTGTTTTCTACATCTGTGACTCAATTTCTGTTTTGTAAATAAGTTCATTTGTACCCTTTTTATAGATTCCACATATAAGCGATATCATATGATATTTGTCTTTCTCTGTCTGACTTACTTCACTCAGTATGACAATCTCTAGATCCAACCATGTCACTGCAAATGGCATTATTTTGTTCTTTTTTATGGCTGAGTAATATTCCATTGTATATATGTACCACATCTTCTTTATTCATTCTTCCATCAATGGACATTTAGGTTGCTTCCATGTCCTGGTTATTGTAAATAGTGCTACAGTGAACATTGGGGTCCATGTAACCTTTTGAATTATGGTTTTCTCTGGATATATGACAAGGAGTGGGATTGCTGGATCATATGGTAGCTCTATTTTTAGTTTTTTAAGGAACCTCCATACTGTTCTCCATAGTGGCTGTACCAATTTACATTTCCACCAACAGTGTAGGAGGGTTCCCTATTCTGCACACCCTCTCCAGCATTTATTGTTTGTAGATTTTTTGATGATAGCCATTCTGACCAGTGTGAGGTGATATCTCATTGTAGTTCTGATTTGCATTTCTCTAATAATTGGTGACGTTGAGCATCTTTTCATGTGCCTCTTGGATATCTGTATGTCTTCTTTGGAGAAATGTCTATTTAGGTCTTCTATCCATTTTTTGATTGGGTTGTTTTTCTTTTTTTTTGATATTGAGCTGCATGAGCTATTTGTATATTTTGGAGATTAATGCCTTGTCGGTTGCTTCGTTTGCAAATATTTTCTCCCATTCTGTAGATTTTCTTTTCATTTTGTTGATGGTGTCCTTTGCTGTGCAACAGCTTTTAAGTTTAATTAGGTCCTATTTGTTTATTTTTGTTTTTATTTTCGTTACCCTCAGAGGGGGATCAAAAAAGATCTTGCTGCGATTTATGTCAGAAAATGTTCTGCCTATGTTTTCCCCTAAGAGTTTAATATTGTCCAGTCTTACATTTAGGTCTTTAATCCATTTTGAGTTTATTTTTGTCTATAGTGTTAGAGAATGTTCTAATTTCATTTTTTTTACATGTAGCTGTTCAGTTTTCCCAGCACCACTTATTGAAGAGCTGTCTTTTCTCCATTGTATATCCTTGCCTCCTTTGTCATGGATTAGGTGACCATAGGTGCGTGGGTTTATCTCTGGGCTTTCTATCCTCAACAGCCACTTTGTATTAAATACTTTGATTATGTATTCAATGGTTCCCTTACAGGGGGATTGTGAAAATTGAACTTGAGTTATTCCTGTGACCTATAACAGTAGTTCCAACTCCTTTCATCCAGAGAATGTCTTAGTCTGTACTTGCTTGGCTACACAAAGATTGACAGACACTCTATCTACAGGGAACATGCATAACCCACCTATTTGAATTGGTGAGGGTTACACATATTGGGCATTGAAGTCCTAAATGAATAGACCCAGACCCTATAGCTCCTTTCTTAGACACACACACATACACACACACACACACGTGTGTGTATGTGTGTGTGTATATATATATATATATATATGTGAGAAAAAAATATACACACATTTTCTTGGAAGATGCTAATGGGTTAAAAGCATGTCTTCTCCTTTCCTTGGAAGCTACCCACAGTGCCCGAGATAATGTTGTATCTACAGGGATGCTTCAATGAACACTGTGGTCCCCAAGAGATGATTACACTATTTCTACCCCTATAAGAATATGGAAAGAATAACCAACTTTCTTTTATTTGTTTCAGATCAAGAGGTTGTGTGTTTGTTTCTGTTCCAACTTTTTATAAAATGCACATTTATGGCTCTCACATCAGCAGCTCCTTCTTTTATTTTCACCTTTTAATTCTTCTGACCATTGCCCTCAAATTATAAAAGTAATGAAGAGTGCTATGAATATTTCTGTGGAAAACAAGATTAAAAAGTCTTGTGGGGCTTCCCTGGTGGCACAGTGGTTGAGAGTCCGCCTGCCGATGCAGGGGACGCGGGTTCGTGCCCCGGTCCAGGAAGATCCCACATGCCGCGGAGCGGCTGGGCCCATGAGCCATGGCCGCTGAGCCTGAGCGTCCGGAGCCTGTGCTCCGCAACGGGAGAGGCCACAACAGTGAGAGGCCCGCATACCACACACAAAAAAAAAAGTCTTGTGAAGCTTTACTTTCACACAAATAGCACTTGTGTTTTCTTCTTTGTTGCTTCATAGAATTTTCCACCAAAGTAGCTCCAAATGGCAGGTCATGAACACAAACCCAGAAATCCCCAGTCTTCAGCTAGAACTTGAAGCAAGCACCTATAAACTCAATATTTCTTGGATGTCTCCTATTTTTTCTTATTCATTTTTCTTTTTGCCTTATAATAGATGTTCACATTTGAGTTACTATATCAATAATTTCCTCCAAATCTGTATATAAAAGTAGATAATCCCGAGAGATATATCTTGTACTTCCTGTGAGTTGGCTACACATTCACGTTGGTGTGTACACTCAAGTTTAAGTATGCGCTAAGAATAGAAGATGAATTCTTTTGCTATGATTTAAAGAATAAGCTACCTCATTTATGACTTAAAGCATTAATTACATGTGATATAAATATACAAGCAGAATTATCAAGTTTATGGCATCCTATAATGAAATATTATGACTGAATTTTTGTTAAGAAATATGTGATGATTTGTTTTCGTAAGGTTTGCCTAAAAGTTTATTAGAAATAATAATAATACGGTTTTTTTTAAAGTAGCTGTCTTGATTTTCCTCCTTGACAGGAAAGAAATGGCTAACAGCATTTTATAGGCCTCAGCTGGCTGTCTGATAAAGTCACCTCTGGCAAGTCCAGCAGTATTTTGTGTATCTTTCAAAGGCTGCCTGGTGAACTTTGCTAAGTAAACTGGAAGTAGTAAATGTATCCATTAACCACAAATGTCTCTAGTTGGCCACTCAGGGTTCTTCGCTTTTTCTGGAATCAAGGAATCCATCTCTGGAAAGATGCTCTTTTCACTTTATAAGAATGCAAATCTGATTTATTCTCTGCGGAACCGTGGTCCAAGCCTCCCTTTTCCAGGACCCAAACCAGAAATAATAATAATTTTTAAATCATCATAAAGGCAGTACTATGAGTAGTGAAGGGCAGGGGTCAGGTTTGAGTCCTGGCTTTACTCGCCTATCATGTGACCTGTGCATGTCACTTCACCTCCTGTGCTCAGTTTCCTCACCTATAAAATGGAAACATTACTACTTACAATGTCAGGTTGCAAGAATAATTAAATTAGTAAATATATGTAAAGCACTGTGAACGTCAACTGGTGTTACAAAACAATTGGATAAAATTTATATACATAAATAAAGTTGATCATATATTGAGATTTATTTTGTTAAAGGAGTGGCATCAATGCAGGGTTAATTTTAGAGGGTGGAACTCAGGCCCTGCACTCCTATGTGAGTTAGAACAGCAAACATTGACCTGTAATCTGCCACCCCCATCCCCATCTAACTGTGACAACAGTTCACAGCCTGCTATCTCCCCTAACTCTCTGTCCCAAAAGATAAGCCATGAAGCCATTGGAAAGTGGCCATCCATCATGACATCACTTGATATAATTATTCTTTAGAAACTCGGTTGTTGGCCTGAGGTGGAAGTGTGCTGGGCAGGGCTGTCAGGAAACAGCTGAACAGGCTTTGTCTTTCTGGCGCTGTCTTGTCTCTGCAGAGTATTGTTCCAGGGTATACATTCTTTTGTTTGTTCCCACATCTGGACTGGCAAACTTTAACCTTTATTAAAGACAATGATGAAGATGCTTATTGACATTGACCTCAGAGACCACCTAATGGAACCACTGGCAATTAACTTTTTTTTCCTTCACCTTGGTCCCTTATTATCTTTTGGTGATAAACCCGATGTGGATATTTTTCTTTGTGCTGATAGCTTAACAACCAGACTTTGGGAACCCATGTTTATATTGTTTACAATAAACCCAGTTAGCTTAGTAACCAGACTTTGGGAACCCATGTTTATATTGTTTACAATAAACCCAGTTAGCTTAGCAACCAGACTTTGGGAACCCATGTTTATATTGTTTACAATAAACCCAGTTTTCAGTTGAATCTACTCCCACTATGGCACTGAGATAATACTTTGGAATGAAAAGGGCCTCATTGTGGTTGTAAGAACATGCAACAGAAATAGGTTTCATAAACAAGAATAAAATATAGGTATTGTATATGTAAAAGAACAATGAGAACAAAGCTCTCCTGATGATGTTTACACACATTGAA
The DNA here is from genome assembly GCF_963455315.2 of Globicephala melas. Lineage (NCBI taxonomy): Eukaryota > Metazoa > Chordata > Mammalia > Artiodactyla > Delphinidae > Globicephala > Globicephala melas. The sequence continues at coordinate 60,370,056 of NC_083327.1, read as the reverse complement.
CCTCTAAATAGTGAGAAGAATCAGGAAGTTTCAGAGTTCAAAGAGCCTATCTGGCACAAGAATGGGATTTCCATCTGAGCAGGAGGTCACCATGTGACTGTTTCTGTCCACTGGCTGATTACCTGTCCAAGGTCTGGAAACTGTAAGCCTAGATAGGTCTTCTCTTAGAGTACTTAAAGCACTTGTTCTTTTCCCTTTGAGCTCAGACAGGTAGAAGTGTAACAGAGAATTTATGAAATGGTGGCTGAATGACCCATCTGTTAAAAAGAGAGATGAGGGCTTCCCTGGTGGCGCAGTGGTTGAGAGTCCGCCTGCCGATGCGGGTTCGTGACCCGGTCCGGGAAGGTCCCACATGACGCGGAGCGGCTGGGCCCGTGAGCCATGGCCGCTGAGCCTGCGCGTCCGGAGCTTGTGCTCCGCAGCGGGAGGGGCCGCAACAGTGAGAGGCCCTCATACCGCAAAAAAAAAAAAAAAAAAAAAAAAGACAGATGAATGTGCAGTCTTTACAGCAAAGGATCAATGGTTATTAACATTATCAAACACAAATTTATATTGAGCTCCTTGAAGTGTTAGGTCTCTATTATCAAAAGTTAAAGCACATTGGGGGCAATGAGAGGGAAAGGAGCTCCTGAAATCTACATGTTGGAACTGAGGGACTGAGGAGGCAGGTATTTCAAGAGTGTTCAAACCAGTATGTGGCAATGAGTGCAACTATGGGCTTCATTTCCAGACAGACCAGGGTTCAAATCCTAGCTCTGCCACTTCTTGTGTAAGATTTTTCCAGCTTCTTCCAGCCTTGATGTTCTCCTGCATAAAATGAAAAACTTTAGATGGTTGTTGTAATGCTTTAAAAAATAACGTATGCAAGGTTCTTGCATGATAGAGTTTGAATAAATGACGGTTATTATTTAACTGTTAATTGAAGAGGATGTAAGAATAATATACTTTGTGATTTGATTTAGTAGCTGTAGATATAGGTTACATTTGGTACAACTCTCCTGAATCAATCAGTTAAGAAAGCATTTCTAAAGCTTCTACTATGTGCCCTATCCTTCGTGGGTATTGCAGCAGAGAAAGGAAGAAGCAACAACAAGCAAAGTTAAAACTTATTAGCCTGTGTTCTCATGGGGTTGTATCTGATTTATTTTCAAACTTAAAGATCCTAACATGTAGTGGATATTTATGAATATTTATGGATAAGTAAATGAGCCAATGAATTTATAATATAAGATATGGTTTCTGCTCTGAAAGCAGCATACAGTTCAGGAGAAGGAGATACATGTACACAAGTAACAGTAGGGAGAAGGACAGGGAAGGCCATTGTACCCCATCTCCAAGATTTCAACCAAAATGTTGTTTTAAAAGCCTAACCCAGTGGAGTGCTAATGCTTGTGAATCCTTCAGGGAAAGCCTGCTAAAATATCAAACCAACATACCTTTATTGATGCCGGCTACAGCCTAAGCCTAGAGCTAGGCTAAGAAGCACAGAAATGAATAATGCTTAATTGGGGTCTTGAGGAACTCATAATGTACTAGAGCTGATACTGCTAAAGTCTTCATATTGTTACACTGAGCTAGGCCTAAGCTTTACTGGATAGAGGGCTTGCTTTGTATATTTCCAAGTATAAACAAATCATGTCAGATACCAAAATATGCTTAATGAGTGTGGTTGATAAAAACTAATTTTAGGAAGGTACCATATCAGGATAATACCCAGATAAATATATGCTAATAAAGTTATATTTAATAACATTGAAATTGCATCTTTTCACATTTTTAATTATAATGAAGTCTACATGTTCGAGATTAAATAAAAAGAGACACTTTCAATCTTTTTCCCCCTGAAAATTCTTTTCTTTTCTAACTTGTTAGCTACTAACACAACCCATTCACCATGATTCAGAACTCATCCAGCTACCATCTTCCTTTTGGTTATTTTGTTGGGTTCCAGCACCTTAAGTACAAGTTTATAATAAAAGGAAGCAGAAGAAAAACTCAAATCAGTGATTTGTCATGTCAATTTTCTGTTATCCTGAAAGGTTATATACAGATAGAAAAATGAAGTTGTTAATTATTTTAATTGTAGTTTGAATAATTAGAATTTTAACTTCCTTGACCATTTGGGGATCTACCTATTCCCACTGTAGGCCATGTGACTCCACACTCCCCTTAAACAGTGACAGCAAGCCTAAACCAATCCATGCAGCTCAACCTCCCTGAACTCGGTTTTTATTTCAGGGATTGGCACATAACCCAGTTAAAGCCAATGAGATTTTTCTAGGTCTTCTGGGAAAGGTGTCCTAGACCTTCTTCGCTGAATGGATGTAAGAGGATAAAGCAAAAGATTCCACTGCTGCTGTTTTGTAATTTAGCTGAGACCACAGTAATACAGCTGAAGGCAGAGCTGAGGTTTCTATGGTGTCATTTTGGGCCTGAATGCAGACATGCTGCAGCCATCCTCTAATCCTGAAAATCACAGTAATAAGAACAGTATCTTTTCTCCTAAGCCATTTTAGCTGGATTCTGTGTCACTTTCAAAGAAGAGTCTGCACACAATCTGATTTTCCAGAACAGTTCTAATTTTAGGTAACTTTCTTCTTTTCAATTAAGACAATTAGTTCTAATTTTAGGTAACTTTCTTCTTTTCAATTAAGACAATTAGTTCTAATTTTAGGTAACTTTCTTCTTTTCAATTAAGACAATTAGTTAAGTGTTAGTTAACTGTCAAACCCAGCATGCCTTCATTTTAATACTATTGTAAGAATTTTCATATAAAGGACTGCAACAAAGCCCCCTGCCTTTTTGCAAATTTTTGCTTCCTTTTTTTTTTTTTTCTTGCGGTACGCAGGGCTCTCATTGCTGTGGCCTCTCCCACTGAGGAGCACAGGCTCTGGATGCGCAGGCTCAGCGGCCATGGCTCACGGGCCCAGCCGCTCCGCGGCACGTGGGATCTTCCCGGACCGGGGCACGAACCCGTGTCCCCTGCATCGGGAGGCGGACTCTCAACCACTGCGCCACCAGGGAAGCCCATTTGGGTACAGAAAATATTTCTTTATCTGTGGCTATCAAAGACAATTCTTACAATCTTGTTATTTTCCGAAGTTGGAATTATCAAAGTAAGACATTCAAGAAAAACAGAACATCAGATAGGAATTCCCTGAATGTCTCCCTACCAAACCACCAATCCAATTACATCTGTATGCATCACCTCTGTTTTTCCTGTTGAGAAAAGACACAACCCTTTCTATGAAAGGCCAATTTCTCTGCCCATGCGTTGATTTTCAACCTTTCTTTCCTTCAACAAAAAGGCTTTCTCCTCTAAAAAAGGAAACAGAAAAGAAAACCACCCTCCTATAACTGTATCTAATCAATAAATGAATGAATGAATGAGTGGATGGATGAATAAAACCTCTCTTTCAGTTCTACTTACCCTCATCATCCTGCTTTTCTTTCAAACTTCTCAAAGAAAAATATCTTTACTTATCTCCATGTCTTAATTTTTTCATTCATTATCCATTCCAAGCTGACTTCTACCCTCTTCCTTCCACCAAATTCCACTCATCAAGATTATTAAGATCTCATCATCAAGAAATCCTGTGGTGATTTTTCAGTTCTAGTCTTCCTTGTCTTTTCTGTAGCATTCACTTTTGGATACCCATTCTTTTTGAAATACCCTATGCCCTTAATCTTCACTACAGCACAAGTACTTGGGTTTTTTCTAACATATTTGATCACTTCTCCATTTTCCTTTCTCAGGCTGATCTTTCTCTACACAGACATCAAATGCCAGAATTCCTCAAAGCTCGAGCCTACAACTAAAATATATCCTTGTCCAAAGCCATTACATAAATTTGCTCTTTCATTTTGAATACAGGAATAATTTGCTATGGCAGGGAGTAATATTATGATAGTTAATGAAAAAAAAGGAATATTTTGAGTTCCCAAGATAAATTTGTTTTCCAAAGAACTTGGAGTACTTTCCAGATATTTCTACCTTTCATGACTTACGTAGGGGGGAAAAAAGCTGATGGAGTTTGTGTAAGGTCAAGGAATAAACTAGTAAGAAGGAAAAAAAGAAAAAGAGAAGAGAGAAGAGAGGTGGGAGAAGAGAAATGATGGAAATGAGAGTGAAAAAATTTTTCTGATAAATGTCCAAATTTCTAAAACATTTGACCGGGTCTTACAAAACAGATCCAAATGAGTGAGCTTTTCATTTCTCTCCTTTTTCGATTAGGTAGTGAGTATACTGAGGACTTGAGAATGGTCATATTCTAAAAGGTTCCTGATAAGGAAGCTTCTGCTGAATGTGTAAATCAAACCCCTGCAACAATCCAGACAGTCTCTCTCCAGTGTCTCCCATTAATGCCATTTCTATAGGTCAATGCAGAAAACCTCAATGCTTGAATGAGAGGAAAAAAAATGATCTCAATCCCTTAATATATTCCTAGTAGATCACTATCATTATCTGCAAAAGTTTTATGTATAATTAGAGGGTTTATTTTTGCATTACAAAACTATCCCTAATTATGTGTTATTTGCAAATTGCTGCAGATCTGTATTCATCTTCATGATGAAATGAGGGTCTTGCTCCTCACTGTATTAATATCATTTCTACATTCTTTTTTCTCCTGCCCCAAATCTTCTGATTTAGTGACAGGTCATGTTTAAAATCTTTTTTAAAAGCATTCACCTATCTTTCTATACGTGTGCTGTGTCAAAACATCTATTCATCACTTGTCTGTCCTCTAGCAGAAGCAGGTGGAGATAAGTCATGATAGACAAAAGCAGACACTAGAACAGGCTTTTATACAAATGTTGTGTTTGCTATGTCGAAGTTCTGATACAGATGCTTACTCTAAGTATTTTCTTGTTTCTTTGTTTAAAAGTGTCCAGCAAAGTTATAATAAGGGATATCCTTTTGGGGTGGGCCTCCTGCTAAGGAAAAGAGATTCTTTTTACACTAAACAAATTGGTCAAGGCTATCCTGTGACTGAGTAGAGACAGGATAATGGAAAAGAAGTTAATAGTTTCTTCAGACTTTTAGCACACCTAAGGATTCATGAACCCAGAAGGCGAAAGACAATTTTTTCAAACAAGAGCAAACAGTTTAGAAAGCCAAGGAATATGCAGTTAGAGCAAATGATTTCACAGTCTTCAAAATTTATTTCAATAATTGACTAAGTTACTGACAGAAAATTGTTCTATAGGCTAAGCTGAAGTCCTTTATTTTATGTCTCCTAACATATACATCTACAAAATTCTACCAGCACTGCTAGACTCTGCTCACTAGCAAATGAAAGGAAATTCAAGGGGTTAAAAATGTGTCCTTATGATTATACAAGGATTATGGACACCAAGAATTAGTAAGTTCCAAACATTTGAAAATAGTAAGAGAACCATTTTCATTTTCAACTTTAAGGTCAGTTTGAACATTGAGGATGAGTTGTGCAGAGAAGACCAGAATTTAAATTTCCATTCTGATGCTTATTTTCATTAGAAATAGATATCTCAATAGCAATAAAATCAGCTCTTCATGCTAGTCTCCATCATTTAACATTTACTTGTAAAATATGTTTATTAGAACAATAATGTAGATTATCTTGTCTCTAGATTATTTCTCCCATCTTCAGCAATGTAAAAAATCCAGTGTAGTTGAAAATATTACAACGAAACATCACAGTATGACATTAAATGATGACTTAGTGAAGAAGTCCATCAGGATACCTGAGGACACAAGTTTGCATCCTCAATATTATTACCAAAAATATTTATTAAGGGCTTCTCTGCACTTCTACTCTCTGTGTTAGGAAATCTAGTACTCCTTAAAGAACACAAATATTTTTCAACCTCTTCTAATCCGTTACCTTAATCTGCCACTCATATTTGGGATTCTCCAGGATTTAGTATTTGGCCCATATACGTGACACCTTCTTAAGCAATCTCACTCCCTTTGTCACTATTAATTAGTCTCAACAAGTATTATAGTAATCTGAGAGCTAGAATAGCATAATGGTTAAGAACACATACTCTGGCCATGAACTTAGGCTGCCTAAGTTCAAATCTCATCTCTCACACTCACAAATCTATTTGAGTCTCAGTTTTTCAATCTGCAAAATGCAAGGAATAACAATACCTACTTGATAGAGGTGTGAAGTTCGTATGTGTTAATATTATCAAGTGCTTAGAACAGTTTGTCACATTGCAAATAGTTGGTGTTGGTTGTTATTATCTTTATGTCATTGATTCCCAAATCTCTATCTCTAACCAGTAACCAAAACTCTAGATCTAAACAAATTCCCTAAAAAAAGAAAGTCTTAATAGCCTGTGCTAGTATCACCTGGGATGCATATTCAAAATGCAGGTTCTCAGCTCTCATCCCGTATTTCATCAATTAGAATATCTGGGGATGAGACTCAGGAATCTGTATTTTAACAAATGTCCAGACATTCTGATACAAAATATCATTTGTAACCACTTTTTTAGGTTTAGATTTATTGTATCTGAGTTATCTCTACTGGGCTGACCCTCAATCACCTAGAGCTGAACTCGTCCCAAACTGGCTTCATCATCTCACCCTCAGAAGACATCCCTTCGTAGTCATTGACATCACCTGCCCAACACTCAACATGACATCCCGGAGGTATCCTTGACCTCTGACCCTGTCAGTGCCCATTTGATCCCTATGATTTCCATGTTTTCTAAATATATCCTCCCTCTCTCCATTCCTATTGTTACCGACTTTATTCATTCATTCAAAAATTAATTATTGTTTTGTTTTTTCCTTTTTTTAACATCTTTATTGGAGTATAATTGCTTTACAATGGTGTGTTAGTTTCTACTTTATAACAAAGTGAATCAGTTATACATATACATATGTTCCCATATCTCTTCCCTCTTGCGTCTCCCTCCCTCCGACCCTCCCTATCCCACCCCTCTAGGTGGTCACAAAGCACTGATCTGATCTCCCTGTGCTATGCGGCTGCTTCCCACTAGCTCTTTATTTTATTGAACACCTACTGTGTGGCAAGCAAGGGATACAGACATGTATATGTTGACATTTCAATTTAGTGTAGCTCAGGCCCTTACCATCTCTCTCCTGGACTATAATAACTGCACACTGACTGGTTTTTTGTGTCTTTAGTCTTGAGTGCTTTTTGAATAAGCACTTCATTTTAGTTAGCAGTGCTTCACACTGCTAACTAAAATGAAGTCTAACCATGTCAGTCTCATGTTTAAAACTCTCACTTCTAAAATAAGGTTAATCTCCACGGTGTTGGAAACCACCTCTACCAAGATGTGCTGACAGCTCTACCGCTCTTCATGTTACTCTTTCCATCTAGGACCTTTGCTCCAAGAACACTAAGAAATTTGAAGGTCCCTCTCCTACACCACAACTGTGTCAATTAAACACACTTGTATTCAGCTGCTGCTCTTTCCCAGTTGTGTGTGCAGAACTTTTTTCGATATATGACAACAGAGATGGAGGGCCTTTAGCCCAGCCTTGCAGGGTAAGAAAGTTTCCTGTTTCATGTCTCAGTACCTTTCCTAGTAGTGTTCTTTCTCGAAACCTCTGCAATCCCCCTGTCACCCTCACCCTCATTCCCTCTTTTCTAGTTTACCTTGTTCATCCTTCAAATTCATTCTTCCCAGTTAATCCCTACACTTAGGCCAGGCTGGCCTAAGTGACCCTCCTCTGGTATCTCAAAGAATTCTAAATATTATGTTCACCATGTTGGACTAACATTATTGATTTATGTATCCGTCTTTCTGACCAGACTGAAAACTCCTTGAGAGTAAAAATCTTTATCATCCTTGAATTCTTGGCAGCCCAGGGTTAAGGCAACCATAGGAATAGAAGCATGGTCCCAACCTGACCCTCTCCCCTTCTCTTCTTACCCCCAGTTCCCTCATTCTTTATGGCAAAATTCCTCCTCCTCTCCCTCTCACTCTGCAGTCACTCCTTGGCTGTCCTTTGGACCTAAGAGCCAGCATTTCCCGAGTGGCTTCCATTCTATGGAAGACAGACCTGGGAGAGTCTGCAGCATCTCTGGGAGGGGGGTCAGGTCATTAGGGCAGGTAATTCTGGGTCCCAAGTAATTGGAGCATGGTCTGGTTTGGATGTGGGACCAGGGCAGACATGTTCCCTTTATCTCATGGGGAGGGATGAGGCGGGAGGAGGGTGTCTCTAAGGCGAAGGACCCTGGCTATCTGGATCTAAAGGCAGGACCAACCTGGGTCTAAAAGCTGAACACAGAGTAATGCCAGGTACACAAGTGTGGCTCAAAATGGAACCTTGAATAATTGTCTGACTCAGCATTTCCCAATCTGCCAAACACAATGTCATGACAAACTCCCATGCTGCCATCAACTGTAACCTGGGTGCCAAGAAAATTTGGGAATTCTCTTCTTTAATAAACAAATGAACACAAATTTAGAGTTGTCACTCTCATGATATCACTCCCACTGGTAACCTGAGCTGCTTTATGGTAGGAGAGGAAACGGTGGTGTGAGGGTGGAGTGCTGCTGGGGTGCTGTTCAGCCCATGCAGCCTTTTCATAACTACTCAGGAGAGATTTCACTTGTAAGGGTTATAAATTGTACTTTTACTTTCCCACACTTTTATTTTGGTGGGGGACTTATTCAAAATTTTACTTCTCACATGAACTAGACCCCCTAAAATATAAAAGCACTTAAAAATACTGATGGCTTCAAGTTTTAAACACTTTAAAGATAGCAGATGCAAACTAGTATGTATAGGAGGGATAAACAACAAGGTCTTACTGAATAGCACAGGGAACTATATTCAGTTCCTGTGATAAACCGTAACAGAAAAGAATACAACAAAGAATATATATATGTATAACTGAATCACTTTGCAGTACAGCAGAAATTAACACAACATTGTAAATCAACTACACTTCAATAAAATATTTTGAAAAACAGTTTCTAGAGAGATGAATTTCTCTTTTTATTTTAATTTAATTTTATTCTTTTATACAGCAGGTTCTTATTAGTCATCCATTTTATACACACCAGTGTATACATGTCAATCCCAATCTCCCAATTAAAGAGAGATGAATTGCTCTTAATTGGAGATATAAATAGTGAAATGTCATAGACGTTGAAGTTTCAGATGTCGATTCCAATCCGAACTCAAACACATAAGTGGTGTTTCCTTGAAAAAATAACTTCAGCTTTCTGGAATTTAGTCTTTCCACAAAATAAAGGGCTAGGGCTTCCCTGGTGGCACAGTGGTTGAGAGTCCACCAGCCAATGCAGAGGACACAGGTTCGAGTCCTGGTCCAGGAAGATCTCACATGCTGCAGAGAAACGAAGTCCATGTGCCACAACTACCGAGCCTGTGCTCTAGTGCCCACGAGCCACAACTCCTGAAGCCCATGCGCCTAGAGCCCGTGCTCTGCAACGAGAGAAGCCACCGCAGTGAGAAGCCCGTGCACCGCAATGAAGAGTAGCCTCCGCTTGCCACAACTAGAGAAAGCCCGCACGCAGCAACGAAGACCCAACACAGCCAATAAATAAAAAAATAAATAATTAAATAAAGGGCTAATGATGCCCCCTCCACAAATCTGTGGTGGCATATAAAAGAGCTGATATAGAACTTCCCTGGCGGCGCAGTGGTTAAGAATCCCCCTGCCAATGCAGGGGATATGGGTTCGAGCCCTGGTCTGGGAAGATCCCACATGCTGCGGAGCAACTAAGCCCATGTGCCACAACTACTGAGCTTGTGCTCTAGAGCCCACAAGCCACAACTACTGAGCCCATGTGTCACAACTACTGAAGCCTTGAGCGCCTAGAGCCCATGCTGCAACAGAGAAGCCACCGCAATGAGAAGCCTGCGCACTGCAACTAAGAGTAGCCCCCACTGCCGCAACTAGAGAAAAGCCCACGTGCAGCAACAAAGACCCAATGCAGCCAAAAATAAATAAATAAATTTAAATAAAAATATTATTTAGAAAAAAAAGAGTTGATATGTAAATTGCTGGGGCTCTGCCTGACGTGGGCTCTGATCGGCATGGGAAGGGTGACATGTGATAGACTTTATTTTCATCTGGTGTATCTGTATCAGGATATGGGATGAAGAAGCAGTAAAACCGAACACAGACAGAACTAGGTGAAAAAAAGAGAAAGTTGGTCTGCAACAGAACCCAAATCAGAGACATTCTTTTGATCATTCCTGATAGATAAAACTAAACAGTTTTTATGAAAAGCCAAAACAACAAGTAAACTCTTCTTCTATCTGTCTTTTTCAGAATTCTTCAGTGAATCAGAGAACAGGCAGAAGGAGAGCCATTACCTGCACCCAAGGGAAGGGGGCGGCCAGGTAAGGAGGAACAACTTGGGCATAATCGCTGGGACACAGCCAGGCCAGACATTCCCGGGTGAGGGAGCAGGTGTCATGGACCTCTGGGAGCCCAGTCACAAAGACAGAGCCAGGTCTCAGGAAGAAGGAGGGCTTGTCAGGAATTTGAGAAAGTAACTCCAAAGGGACCCAGCCATATAAAGGTGCCTATAGGATGGGAGATCTGCTGTGAAGGAGCCCAGCGGTCAGCAGTGTCCCAGGTCAAGGTCAGCCTGGCAGATAGGGGAGCTGAGACTGCAAATAAGAGCTGAAATTCACTTCCGAGGTCTAAAGGAGTCATTTACGAGTAAGACCTAGGAGTGTAGGTGGAATGGAAGATTCTCCTGGGAGACTGAAGAGGCAGAGAAGCAAAGGAGTGAAGCAGAAGTGTCAGCTGGTAGCTGATGTGCGTATATTCTGATGTACATCAGTTTGCTGAATTATTTTCCCTTAACTAAGCTTACTAAACTCAGCCTCCTTCATTTCTTGTGGAGTTAGTTTTCCTAAACTCACTGTTTTGCTGTTCTTCCAGAATCCTTTGGAGATTGGTAAGTAAAAGTACCACTCATCTCTGCAGACTCTTTCCTTCTGCCCTTATAGGTTAATATCTCCGTTACAATATGGTGTCCAAACAGAAACTGTTTCGATTCTGGTGGATAAATATCAGAACGGAAGTGCAGTTAAAGACCATCCTGTCCACTGATTTGGAAACTTTTGTTAGCCATAGACAAACACAGTTTATACAGAGGTACAATATATAAAAAAAAAGACACAAGCAAGCTGCTTTGGGTGAAGAAAGAGGATGTTTGCTGGGCATGGGAGCTGAGAATCTGGAGCTCTGCTAGACTGCTTCTCTTCCTCACCAGCATCCATTCTCTGCTCAGAGAGCCGAGTTTGAAAAATGCCAATCTGGTCCAGGTACCAATTCCTTATCCTCTTCTTTCAGATTCATGTCACATAGCTGCTCACCTGCAAGGGGAAAAAAATGCTCACTCTCTGAAGCAGCACATTCTGCAATATCTTTGGTCAGTTCTTCCTTTTTTTTGTACCACCAAGTTTGGTCTTTCTGGAATGTCCACACATCAGCACGCTTTGGTACCATGTTAAGAAATTTTATCCTGAAATTTTGTGATTTAAATCAAAGGATTTCACAAAACTCCTAACTTATATCTTTAGAATATATCCATGCTTCCTTCCTTACTGCCAACAGCATCATACAGAAAACAGAAAAAAGAATACTATTTTTAGCAAAGGGAAGGTCTGCCAGGAAGCAATCTCAACAAGATTTGGGAAATAAAAAACATGTAAATTAACCATGTGTATATATAAACAAAAGCACAATCCCTAAGATGAAGTATCTAATCAATGTTTCAATGTCAAAATGAAAACAACTGACTAATAAATTTGTCTTAGTAATAAAATCTTCTTGATTAGAGGGGGAAAAGCAAACCAAATTCAAGTCACAAAGCACAATGAAGGCATATTTATAAAAAAAGAAGTAATATATTGCTGACCTACAAAATAGTGTAAACAGCAGGCAACATTTTGACTTATCATTTCAAGATAATATGCATTATTTAACCTCAAAAATAAGGTAACAACTAAAGTGAATGGTGTGATTTTCCTTTGCATGTCGTGAATTATATGTAGCACAGTTTCTATATTCAGAATCTGTCAATATTTAACTTATTATTGAAAATAACTATATCAGGTTGGCAAGTTTCATTGTTATAAACAAATGAACTTTCTGGTTGTAGCTGATAAGTTCATTAAGCACCACAGAGTGAATGTAGCCACCAAAAAGGTTAACATGATTTTAAACTGTAAATAGAAATATAGCTCTGGACAGCTAAATCGAGGTTTGATATTTAAGAGTAAGGATTGGAATCCCAATCACACAGCTGGGATATCTTAAAATGGTGTGTATTCTAAGACGAGTGGACAGAATAGAAACTATATCATACAAAGAATAAAGAATGTGGGAATATCCAATTTAGAGAAGAGATGACTCATGAGAGATTTGATAATCATTCCCAGGATCTAGAAGGCTGTCTTAGAAACAGCAGAAACACAGACCTACTTCCACACACAAAAATGTTCAGAAATAAAATAGACACTTACAGAAGAATTTAGATTCCTATAATATGGGCCTTCAAGCAAGGACATTTGGTGGAGACGTTGTAGTTAAGTGTTTTTCAAATGTGCTTCAAGACCTATTTGAGAGTTATAAAATGAAACCAGCTTAGTGGATCATTACAGTTTCTTGTGAATTGCAGTCCAAAAAAGTGTGAAAGACAGTGTTCTAGTTATCATCTTCCTAATTCCCAGAAGAAAGTCAGGAGCCAGACTCATCTGAACTAGGATCTCAGTCACAAAACTTTGATTTAACCTCTTTGTGACTCAGTTCCCCATTTGAAAAGTGGAGAAAATCATGACAGCTACCTCTGGAGTTTCTTATACATATATTACATTTAAAAAAGATATATCTAAATGCTTAATGCTTTTTAAAGATTAAGTTATCATTTCTGCCCTTAACTTTTTCGAAATTACTTCAAAGAAAGTCAGAGGTTCTTGTGTGTGTGTGTTTTTTTTAAACCTCATTTCCTTGTTTTCTTCCATCATTGACACTGACATGTACAGATACAGGTGGCTCTAATAAGATAAATCAATAGGGCAACATCCCTTGGAACAGGTTATAGGGGCGGAAAAGGGTAACAGAGCATGTGCCCAGCAATTCAATACAATAACATGATTCATTCCCAGACACCCAGATGTAGCTCTGTTGCTTTCTGCAAAGACTTTGGAGGGAAAGGGAACCCTTCCATTTTTTTTCAATGGCTCTTTTGCAACTGTTAACTTTGGCTGTTGGTGTCTCCCCAGCTGGGACATTCATGTTATCAGAGAACTGGTCCCTCGTGTGTAAGCCCCATTGTGTGACCAAGGCTTCTGTGCTGGATACTGTACCATTGGTGTTTATTGCTGCTTGGGTAACAGGAAGAAACCTGGTACTTTTGTACTGTTCAAACACTCATTCTATTCATGGCCACTGTTTATGCCAGAGAAAAATGTTCTCACAGAGAGACCAATAATTTAGAAAATATTTGAATGGGAGGTTGAATAGTTTCTACTGGTGTCTTTATTAGTAATCTCGATTTCTGAATACAACGGAACTGTGTTAGAAAGTGTTCTCTATCACAGATTTGGTTTATTGGAAGCCAAATCTCTTCCCCATGTACAGAGTAAAATCTCTATAGCCACAAGACAATAAGCCATTAATATGCGTAATTCTTATTCCAGACTTCTGGGATAATAGGAAGATTTGTAATCAAATATATATATGTATGCAGTGCTCATTTTAGAAGATGAACACAGTAAATAAAATAAAACATGAGATGTCATTGCAGATATTTTAGAAAGTACAAAGTCGCTACTATTCATTTAAACATTTAAAAGTTTTCCAAATTAGAGTACCGAACTGGGTAGGTGTAAGAGAGATTTAGACTCTGAGGAATATCTAGAGGTTTGTGAGCTGCTGACTTGTCTCTCCCACTTTTTTTTTTTTTTTTTTTGCGGTACACGGGCCTCTCACTGCTGTGGCCTCTCCCGCTGCGGAGCACAGGCTCCGGACGCGCAGGCTCAGCGGCCATGGCTCACGGGCCCAGCCGCTCTGCGGCATGTGGGATCTTCCTGGAATGGGACACGAACCCCCGTCCCCTGCATCAGCAGGCGGACTCTCAACCACTGCGCCACCAGGGAAGCCCCTCTCTCCCACTTTTGATTAAACTAGTACAACTGAGGAAGACCCAATTCTTTGAAATGTTTTTTATGGTGTATAATGGGTTATAAGTCCTCAAAGTCAATTGTGCAGAGATAACTTTATTTATCTATAAGTTAATCTAATGTCTGGAAGTTCGTACCTCTTAATCCCCTTCATCTATTTCACTCTTCCCTACCCCCCACCCCGGCAACTAGTTTGTTCTCTGTATCTATGACTCTGTTTCTGTTTATTTACTCTCTGTCTGACTTATTTCACTTATCATAATACCCTCTAGGTCCAACCATGTTGTTGCAAATGGCAAGATTTAATTCTTTTTTACTGTTGAGTAATATTCCTTTGTGTTTATGTATGTGTGTGTGTGTATATATATATATATATATATACACACACACATACCACATATTCTTTATCCATTCATCTATTGATGGACACTTAGATTGCTTTTACATTCTTGGCTTTTGTAAATAATACTGCAATGAACATTAGGGTTTATGCATCTAGTGTTTTTGTTTTCTTAAATATTTGCATGTGGAATTACTGGATTGTATGGTAGTTCTATTTTTAATCTTTTGAGAAATCTCCATATGGCTTCCATAGTGGCTGCACAAACTTACATTCCCACCAACAGTGCACGAGAATTCCCTTTTCTCCACATTCTCACCAACACCTGTTATTTGTTGTCTTTTTGATGATAGCCATTCTGACAGGTGTGAGGTGATATCTCATTGTGGTTTTGATTTGCATTTCCTGATGATTAGTGATGCTGAACATCTTTTCATGTGTCTGTTGGCCATTTGTATGTCTTCTTTGGAAAAATGTCTATGTCCTCTGCCCATTTTTAATAGGATTTTTTGCTTTTTTGATATTGAGTTGTATGAGTTATTTCTGTATTTTGGAAATTAATCCCTTATCGAACATGTCATTTGCAAATATCTTCTCCAATTCAGTAGGTTGCCTTTTTATTTTGTTGATGGTTTCCTTTGCTGTGCAAAAGATTTCTAGTTTAGTGTAATCCCATTTGTTTATTTTTGCTTCTGCTTTCCTTGCCTGAGTAGACAGATACAATCCAAAAAAATTATTGTTAAGACCAATGTCAAAGAGTTTACTGTCTATGTTTTCCTCTAGAAGTTTTATGGTTTCATGTCTTACATTAAAGCCTTTAATTTATTTTGAGTTTGCTTTTGTATATGGTGTAAGGAAGTGGTCTAGTTTCATTCTTTTGCATGCAGCTGTCCAGTTTTTCCAACACCATTTACTGAAGAGGCTGTCTTTTCCCCACTGTGTATTCTTGCTCTTTTGTCATAGATTGATTGACTTTCTAAACCTGGGTTTATTTCTGGGTTCTTTATTCTGTTCCATTGATCCATGTGTCTGTTTTTGTGCCAATTCCATGCTGTTTTGATCAGTATAGTTTTATAGCATAGTTTGAAACCAGGGAGCCTGATACCTCCAGCTTTGTTCTCTTTCTCAAGATTGCTTTGGCTATTCAAGGTCTTTTGTGTATCCATAAAATTTTAGCATTATTTATTCTAGTTCTGTGAAGAACACCATTGGTATTTTAATAGGGATTGCATGAAATCTATAGATGGCTTTGGGTAGTATGGACATTTTAACAGTATCAGTTCCTCCAGTCCATGAGCACAGTGTATCTTTCCATTTATTTGTGTCATCTTCAATTTCTTTCATCAGTGTCTTATAGTTTTCAGAGCATAAGTCTTTCACCTCTGTGGTTAAGTTTATTCCTAGGTATTTTATTCTTTTTGATGCAATTGTAAGTGGTATTGTTTTCCAAATTTTTCTTTTTGATAATTTGTTAGTAGTGTATAGAAATGCAACAGATTTCTATATATTAACTTTGTATACTGCAATTTTACTGAATTCACTTATTAGTTCTAAGAGTTTTTGGTGGAATCTTTAGGGTTTTCTATACATAGAATCATGTCACCTGCAAACAGTGACGGTTTTACTTCTTCCTTTCCAATTTGGATTTCTTTCTTTTTTTTTTTTTTTCTTTCCTGATTGCTGTGGGTAGGACTTCCAAGATTATGCTGAATTAAAGACAAGGATCCTTGTCTTGTTCTTGACCTTAGAGGAAAAGTTTTCAGCTTTTTACCATTGAGTATGATGTTAACTGTGAGTTTGTCATATATGGCCTTTACTATGTTGAGGTATATGTTCCCTCTATACCTACTTTTTTGAGGGTTTTTAATCATAAATAGATGCTGAATTTTGTCAAATACTTTTTCTGCATCTATGAAGATGATCATATAATTTTTAGCTTTCTTGTTGTTAATGTGGTATATCACATTGATTGATTTGCAGATGTTGAGCCATTCTTGCATTCCTGGAATAAAGTCTATTTAATCATGATGTATGAAACTTTTAATGTGTTGTTGAATTCGGTTTGTAATATTTTGTTGAAGATTTATGTTCGTCAGGGATATTGGCCTATAATTTTCTCTCTCTCTCTTTTTTTTTTTTTTTGTTGTGTCTGCCTGGTTTTGGTACTAGGGTCATGCTAGCCTGATAGAACGAGTTTGGAAGCATTCCTTCCTTTTCAATTTTTGGAATAGTTTGAGAAAGATAGGTATTATCTCTTTACATGTTTTGGTAGAATTCACCTGTGAAGCCATCTGGTCCTGAACTTTTGTTTGTTGGGAGTTTTTTGATTATCAATTTATTACTAGTAATTGATCTGTTCAGATTTTCTGTTTCTTCCTGATTCAGTTTTGGAAGACTGTATATTTCCAGGAGTGTATCCATTTCTTCTAAGTTGTTCAATTTGTTGGTATATGTTTGTAGTAGTCTCTTATGATTGTATTTCTGTGGTATCAGTTGTAACTTCTCTTCCATTTCTTTTTATTTATTTGTGCCCTCTTTTTTCTTAATGAGTCTGGCCAAAGCTTTATCAATATCTTTTCAAAGAACCAGCTCATGGTTTCATTGATCTTTTCTTTTCTTTTTCTTTTCTCTTTTGTTTAATTTCATTTATTTCTATTCCGATTTTTATTATTTCCTTCCTTCTACCACATTTGGGCTTTGTTTGTCCCTCTTTTTCTAGTTCCTTTAGGTGTAAAGGTACACTGTTTATTTGAGGTTCTTCTTGTTTCTTGAGGTAGACCTGTATCACTATGAACTTTCCTCTTAGAACAGTTTTTGCTGTGGCCCAGAGATTTTGGAAAGTTATGTTTCCATTTTCATTTGTTTCCAGGTATTTTAAAATTTCCTCTTTTGTTTCTTCATTGGCCCATTGGTTGTTTAGCAACATGTTGTTTCATCTCCATGTGTTTGTGTGTTTTTTCCAAATTTTTTTTCAGTTAACTTCTATTTTCATTTGTGGTTGGAGAAGATACTTGACATGATTTCAGTCTTCTTAAATTTATTGAGACTAGTTTTGTGGCCTAACTTGTGATGTATTCTGGAGAATGTTCCATATGTGCTTAAAAAGAATGTATATTCTTCAGCTTTTGGATAGAATATTCTGTATATATCTTTTATATGTCTTATTTACCTATTATTCTAAGCTAATATATTCCAAATTCTTATTATTATGTAAAGTAGAATCTTAATTCAATTCTAATCAGCTTCAAGAATTACCTCTAATATGAAGGAATTAAGGAAATAAGCCCCTACTTATATCTGTAGAAACTAATCATCCTCTTGCCCACTTTTGTGATTTGGATCTTTTAAAGTTCTGTTATATTTTTATGGAAGTATAAGGAAGAGAACTCCACACAGCAAAATTCTAGGTATGGATGCAATATAATTTTATAACAAGTAGACTTTCCAGTATCCTTCCTAATGAAGCCAGAATGGATAGATCATTTTTGTTGTTGTTGTTTCCAGAAGGATATAGGGCTGTATACACAAACAGTTAGTGTTATTTCTAAGATACTTTCCTGCATATAACTGAGTCTACCTGTTCAGAGAACCACTTGGATAATGTTTGTCACAATCTTAACTTAGAAGTTTGAAATACATCTGTGGCTTTCTTGTTTACTCACAAAACTCTGAGATTAGGTAGGGCACTATAGAAGAAAGATGATGAGATTTGGAGCCAGAGGTCTGAGTTCTAATAACATCTTGATCCTTACTAACTGTATTATTTGTAAAATATTTCACTTCTCTGAGTCTTAATTTTCTCAGGTATTAAAAACAATTAATAATACTTAGGTCTCATTTTTGAAGGTAAAGAATTCTCCTGCAATGAGTGAAATGTAAAGATTTATTGTTATATATGTCATCTGGAAGCTATTGACTCTTTGAGATAGCCAGGGAAAACCAATCCATTCACCCTTGCTCTAAATGAAGTCTCTTTAAGCCCAGGTAATATCAAATGGATTTGTGTTTAATGACACATACTAGAGGTACAGAGCAGTATCCTCTGTGCAGAGGTCAGGGTGGGTAGTTGAAAGATTTTCACAAGAACCTGTGTATGACTATGCAGACTCACAGGAATTCTACTAATTCATTCATTCACCTGTACATCCAGTAAGTTTTTACTGAGCACTTACTATGTACCAAGCATTGTGCTCAGCATTGAGGACAAGTTTGAATAAGATATGATCCTTAGTTTCATAGTCTAGTTGGAAGTGAAGGTGGACAGAAATATAAATTGATAATTATAATTTAAAAATGTAAGTTCCATTTTAGAGGTATGTCTGAAGAACTAAGAAAGCACAGAGGAGGGAATTACAAAGTCTGACTGTGGCAGTGAGGCAAGGTTTCACAAACAGTGATCTCAGCTTTTCGCCAAGGAAGATTGAAAAAATGGGATGTGTGTGTATGGGTGTGTGGAGAGGTGTGTGTGCGCACGCAAGCGTGTGGTGGAGAGGGACGTGAAGCTTCAGTGTATCTTAATTTGTGAGAGTAAAATTGGCCATAAATGATCCTATTTCTATAAAATGCAATAAGCACCGCTGACTCCCTGAATCCCTTATACCTTCTCTATTCAGATGTAGTCATTCTCTTAATGGACATTATATTCTCACAAGGGATTCATCAAGTTGATTAATGGAAGGCTACTTAACATATCCAGAGATCTATTTCAATAACGTTAGTCCTGTTTTTGACACGAATTAATCATTTTTCCCCTTGAGGTTCTCTCTCACACAGTTCAGTTCTCTCTACTAATTCTGATAAGGGTTTTTATAGTGGTAATTATCTGAGATTGGGACAGATTTTCTCTGAGGTAGCTTGCGTCTCCAAAGTGGTCTAAATGGAATGCAAAAAATTCAAAAAGCAATGTTCTCATGTGAGAAAGTGAAGAGGGAGACAAAATGAGATGAACTGAAAAACTTCACTTTGTGGTGCTGAAAAATTCATGGTTACTCAGTGGCTTTGGGACTAGTACTAAATATGTTTCACCCCTCTATTTCCCAATGTTCTCTAAAATGAAACCTACCAAAGCAGGTTTCATAGCAGTTAACTGTCTCCAGAATCTATATGAACAACCAAAGAAGGGTTCTAAGAAGAATATTGGGAATCAAATAAAAACATCTAAATTCATCAATATATTTTGATAAGGATTTTAAAAAATATTTATCCCTTTAAAGTTCAGGGGGATGTAGTAAGCTAAGAATTGCATTCTAAATGCCACAAGCCAGTCTATTTTTTTAAGAGCATAAAAAAAGTAGGGCTTCCCTGGTGGTGCAGTGGTTGAGAGTCCGCCTCCCGATGCAGGGGACACGGGTTCGTGCCCCGGTCCGGGAAGATCCCACATGCCGCGGAGCGGCTGGGCCCGTGAGCCATGGCCGCCGAGCCTGTGCGTCCAGAGCCTGTGCTCCGCAGCGGGAGAGGCCACAGCAGTGAGAGGCCCGCGTACCACAAAAAAAAAAAAAAAAAAAAAGTAGACACATACATATATTCCGAAACAGATGAAACAAAAAGGAGGCTAATGACTCAATGTTTTTGACACTTACCAGTGGGTTGACTTGGTTTTAGTTCCAGGCACAGGCAAAGGTTCAAGTTGGAACTCATTTTATTCAAACTGGTTTTCCCACCATCTTTAGTTACATCGTGACAGAACTCCCACCTCTATGCCTCAAATACCAAACACTTTGCCAACACTTTTATTGGATTAAAGAAAGAGCTCAAGTAAACATGCTGTGATACCCCCCAAGAGCACATATCTTTTTTTCACTAGCTCCCCTCGTTCCCTGTTTTTGCTAGACACTTTCACTGATGTGAGGCTGAACTCAGGCAAGACCACACCTCTTTGCTGCCAGTTATTTTTGTAGAGAAGTAATCTGTAAAGCACAAATGACCTCAGTTCATTGCCCAGCCAGCTTCTAACTAGACCCAAACCCTTTTAGCTGCAAATCCAATATCATTATTTGGTACAAAATTTCTAGCCACTGTCCTTTAGAGTAGACTGTAATCCTTAAAATTTACACAATCCAAGGAATGCCTGTTTATCTGTCTTATAAAGGAAGAAAAGTGGCTTCGTCCTGTCTGAGAGCCCTAAGATATCCTATAAAGCCTTCTAGATCTACCAGGCAGTGATGCTGATAGATTAAAGCCATGAACTGCTCTTACCTCCCACAGTAACATGTATGTCATCCTATAAGGTTTATGCAAACCACATAAAACAAACTAGGTTTGTTCCCATGATCTCAGGTCTCTGGGCTTAGTTTTTGATTTGCAAAAGCCCACTTGAACAGGAAAATACAAAATGTGCCTGTTACCAAAATACTTTGGAGAATATTAATTTTTACCTCAAGAGTGTCTTAAAGTTTCACTTCACTCCCCACCACTGTTAGCCACTTCTATGCTTAGTGTGAACCACTCCTTCAAAATGTAAGGACTTATATTCTCTTTTCCATCTCTTTTCCATAGCATCAATTGACTTGAACAAACCATGGTTCTTTTTTTTAAAATTGAAGTGTAGTTGATTACAATGTTTCAGGTGTACAGCAAAGTGATTCAGTTATACATACATATATATTCAGTTATTTATATATATATATATATATTCTTTTTCAGATTCTTTTCCATTATAGGTTATTACAAAATATTGAATATGGTTCCCTGGGCTATACAGTAGGTCCTTGTTGTTTATCTATTTTATATATAATTGTGTGTATCTGTTATTCCCAAACTCGTTATTTATCCCTTTCCCTACCTTTCTTTCTTTGGTAATCATAAGTTTGTTTTCTATGTCTATGAATCTGTTTCTCTTTTGTAAACAAGTTCATTTGTATCATTTTTTTAGATTCCACATATAAGTGATATGATATTTGTCTTTGTCTGTCTTACTTCACTTAGTATGATGTCTAGGTCCATCTGTGTTGCTGCAAATGGCATTATTTCATTCTTTTTTATGGCTGAGTAATATTCCACTGTGAATATATACCATATCTTCTTTATCCATTCATCAGTCAATGGACATTTAGGTTGCTTCCATGTCTTGGCTATTGTATTTAAATAGTGCTGCAGTAAACGTTGGGGTACATGTATCTTTTTGAATTAGTATTTTCATCTTTTCCAGATATATGCCCAGGAGTGGGATTGCTGGATTATATAGTAACTCTATTTTTAGTTTTTTAAGGAACGTCCATACCCATGGTTCTTTCTTCTCTCAATAGTAGCTTACTTCCCCAAGGATGCCTTCACACAGTTACTTAAAAGTTTTCCATGTTTGAATTGTTCTCAGGCTAGAATAATTTAAGGGTCAGTGGTAAAGGGCAGGAACAAAGAGATCCCAGGACAATTGGTACACTTGATGGAAAGGAAGGAGTCCTACTCTGGGCCAGAAATGATTGTTTATGCTTGGAACACAATAAGTACTATGACAAGTTATTAGCAATGCATCTCAGTTAAGACCAAAGGCCTGATTATAATTACAAAAAGTGCAGAGATTTGAAAAAAAGAACGCACAATACTTTAGATAATTCTGATAGTTTATTACCAAATACTACTCTGAACAAAATTAATCCAGTAAAGCAAACGTGACACAGAGGGTTCAATCAGTGATCAGTTATAATTATATTCTTTGTATGGTCTAGGAAGGCAAGAAATAGGATTCTGCCAGTAGCATGTCATTTCCTGCCCAGTTAAGCCCAAAAGGCCAAATGCGTTTATGTGTTCGTAGAAGAGTATGTTTGGTCTGATGATGGGCTTTAGTTTAAGAATGAGGATCAATTACGTAAAGCTGTTCCCTTCTAAATAAGCATTCTGGAGATTATTACATTACTTAAAAGTGAAGTGTTGCAATATGCTAGTTTCACGGTATTGAATCTTGCCAAAATCTGGAGAGGTTGTACAAACAATGTTCTTATTGGCCTGTTTATGACCCATAGCTTGTCCGACTTCAGTCCTCATCTGTATCATGACCATGGTGTTACATAGATACTAGTTGTCTCTGTAAGCAAGACACAGGGCTATACCTTTGGTTAAATTAAAATACCAGAGAAGAGATTATGGAAAGGCTATTTATACATGAAGGTAGAGGTGGGTGGGAGGTGGAAGGGTGGGAGGAAGGGAGTGTTCCCTAGTAAAGTCAATTCACACTTTAAGTACATAAGAAATACTCTGATCATTGCTTTAATTAGCCCTTGGTTCAAGAGTTTCTGTCTTCAAGACAATGCATTTGCTATGGACCACTTACATGGCAATAAGAGTGACAGAAACATCACTATGTCTATCAGTCAAACACATTACCTTCCAGTGTATCCTTTGCTGACCAGATTGTGAAAAGTCTTATTCAAAGTAGTAATTCTGGAACAGTTCTTATCTCACAAAAGGGGATATAAACAAAATGCTATAATGTTGATGAATCTTCAAGGAAATATTAGAGCTATTCTACTGACATTTTCATAAAAGGGACAAAGAGAGACTGTATTACAGCTGAAATGTCCCAAGAAGAAAGGTATTCTAACAAGAAATGTCAATGAAAATACTGCAAAGAAAATTCAACAATGTATTACCTAAATTAGCTATAAAATGTCTGTTCTAATCACTGCCTCCCTAGCCCCCAAAACATTTTTTCTGGTATAGGAATATAATAAACAATAAAGCAGTATAATTATTCAATGAGGTAAAATCATAAAATAATATACAAAGCAATTATCAAAAATCTTTAGTAAATAAAAATCTATTTGAAAAATTTTGAAATTTGTTTCATTGCAGCACAGAATACTGTTGGAAAGGGAAGGAGTAAATACCAATAATGAGACACAATATGTGGGGAGGTCAAGATAGGCACATTGCGTGTTCTTTCCCAGTATGAAAGAATCAAAGCAAATAGAATAATTTACCAACAATACAAAGCATTGAAATTCAAGTGGCTCTCAAATCCAGAGACATTCTTTCCATATTATCTGGATGAAAGGTTGAAAATTGAGTTGGTTATTTGAAATGATTTAGCTACTTGACACCAAATATCTAGGACCGGGTGCACAGACAAGAAGTAAAATTCAGTCAGGGACCCACAGGAAAGGTGATTCCAAGGCTCCTTCACCTGCTACCGTGTATATTCACGTTATCTTATTTCTAGATAACTAAATATAAAAAGAAGTTTCTACTTCCTACTTTTCAAGTAGAAGAAAAAAGGAACCCAGGAATATGGAGAGATTATTAGTGTTATCCTTGCTAGATATCACCCTTCTTTTCATTCAGCCCAGAATTTTTAAATCATTTGGAAATTATTCCACTAAGGTGATCTGAAATAAGAACCCTCCCACATAAATGGTTAAAACCTAAGGGCTCAGCCGAAAAATATATTTGGGAAGAGAACATTCCAATAAAATCAAGGGCAAAGGTTAACATGACCAAAAGTCAAACCAACCTTTCTGGAAACATGGAGGCTTCTTAACTGATTTGGAGGACAATAATTATATTTACTTGTCTTGTGTAGGAACCATTCCTAACCCCTTCTAGAGGGGTAAATTTAACATTGTCAAAGAAAGGAAACTCAGCACCTTTCTTAGGGACCTGCTCCAAAATTACTTCGCATTCTACACAGTGGCCTATTAGTGATAGCCTTTGAATATTCTTTATGCTGAGAACCATGGTGAGGATTACTGTGTCCAAAGTATTGATTGCGACCTTAGAGTGATGAGAAAAATACCTGAAGACCCTCATCTGTGCCAAGTGAGAATGTACTTCTCTGTCTGCTTTCTGGATACAAAATCTCAGCTACAGTACAAACACTGGGAAAATGTGAAATCTTTCTAGAGGGAATCCTTAATATCACATTCTAGAACATTAAATCAGCATGTTAAAAGCCAGATATTTTTGTTTCTTCATGTAAATAAAAGATAATCCAAGCTATGGTTGATAGATTTTCTGACATTCCTTGTTGTATGTGACACAGGCCCCCCCCCCAAATGAATTGGAAATGTTTTCTTTAGTTCTATACCTGTGCTGTCTGATATGGTAGCCACTAGCTACATGTGGCTATTTAAATTTAAATTATTTTAAAATCTATAAAATTAAAAATTCTGTTCCTCAGTTGTGCTAACCATATTTCAAATGCTTGATAGCCCCACGTGGTAGTGGCCATCATGTTGAATAGCAAAACTATAAAACATTTCTATCATTGAAAAAGTTCTATTGGACAGTGCTGCTCTATAGCATACACTACTATTTCTGATATATTACATTTGCATTGAGCAATCCCATCAGTAGGTTGGTATCAGTATTCATATTTTATAAACAAAAAAAAATGTGATTCAAAAAGGTTAAGTGACTTGTCAAGGTGACATAGTGAGTGGGGACTTGCAAAAAGCTGAGACGCTCACCTAGTTTTAAGCCTTGTCATCTGAATTCTATCAAGTGCACTTTAATAGAAACTTCACAGTGATGAACGTTTAAAACAGATCACCAATAAGTTGGTCCTTAACCTCAGTCCCTAAAATAATCTAAATTTCCCATTTAGGATTTCTTAAATGAGATTTTCAGGCTTAAAAAGAGACTATCATGTGGTTATAAGAATCCATCAATTCCCTTCTCCTTGCTTCTAAATCGTGTTGCACCTTATCCTCTGTTTCTTATTTCTTATTTTGGATCCTTCTAATTGTGTCACAACTCTACCAAACCTATATCTTTTATTTTAATTTATCTTAATTAATATTTTACCCAGATGCTCTAGGCCTTTTTCTGGATCTGACTTGTGTTCATAAACTATGACCTACAAAACTTGAATATTTCTCTCAGTCCCAGACTCTAAAGGTAATAGATTACCATGGCGGGGGAAAACAGTTGCTAATGTCCAGGATCACTTGATTCAGATTGTTTTTTTAATTGAAGTATACTTGATTTATATTGGCTCAGATTCTGATCTTGCAAACACTATAGGCAAAGAGATGGTCATAAAGTTATAAAATAGCCTATGTGCGAGGTCACTGCTGGTTCAATAAGTTTTGGATTTCTGATCATCAATATGGTCACAAAATTTCACGCTAATTTTAAAAAGATGTGCAGCAACAAATAGTATAAACGGTTTGAACACATCTCTATTTTGCTAACTTCTTCATGGACACAGTTAACATATGTATATTTAATAAGAACATCATCCTAAAAATATGCGATGTTAGCTATTTTATTCAATAACCTAAACTTCTTTATTCTTCCTGACTTTCTGTCTACTTGCTCTATCAATTATCGAGAGGTTGGTGTTGAAATCTCTTACTATATCATGGATTTGTCTATTTCTCTTTACACATCTATCAGTTTACTTCATGTATTTTGAAGCCCTGTTATTGGGTGCATAAATATTTACAATTGATATGTCCTTCTGATTAATTGATGCCTTTACCATAATAAAATGACCTCCATTATTTCTGGTAACATTATTTGCTCTCAAACTTACTTTTTCTGATATTAAAATCAGCTCCAGGTTTCTTTGGACAAGTTTTAGCGGTCATATCTTTTTTATCTTTTTACTTTGAACCTATTTGTTTCTTTATACTTAAAGTAGATTTTTTTGAGCACCTTGGGTCTTGGTTTTTACCCAGTATGACACTCTGACTTTTAATTGGTTTGTTTGCTCTATTTATATTAAATGTTATTACTGATATGACTGAATTTAAATATAGCATCTTGTTCTTTGTTTTGTTTCTTATCAAAACTTTTTATTTTTCACAAGTATTTTCTCAAATGAATTTTTTACATCCAAAGTAACTACTATTAAAAGGTCCTTGGAACTTTTTTCTGGCTTTCTGAATATTCCAGAATGTAAATGTATTCTTTTAAAAACTTTTTTTGTACAGACTTTCAGTTAAGCATAGTAGTGATTTCTCTCTGTTCTCTGCTGAAATCCTTTGGAAATGACACAAAGTTTTTTTAAACTTTTTATTTTGAAATAATTCTAGATTCACATCCATTTGTAAGACATAATACAGAAATCTCAAGCAGTTTCTCCCTATGATAACATCTTACACAACTGAAATTGACATTGATGTAATGCACTGACCTTTTCCATGTTCACCAGTTTCAGATACACTCATTTGTGTGTGTGTATTTAGCTCGATGCAATTTTGTCACGTGTGAAGATTTGTGTGACTACCACCACAGTGAAGATCAGAAAATTTTCATTACAAGGATTCCCCGTGTTATTCTCCTTTAGTCACCCCTACCTGCTGATCTCCAATCTCTGACAACCATTGATCTATTCTCCATCTCTATAATTTTGTCATTTCAAGAATGTCATTATAAATGAAATTATAGTCTTTAACTTTTTTAGATTGGCTTTTTCACCCACCATAATTCTCTTGCGATCCATTCCAGTCTTTACGTGTATCAGTAGTTCATTTTTTTTAATGCTGAGTAGAATTCATGGCATATATGTACCACAGTTGGTTTAACTGTTCTTCCAATGGAAAATATTTGGGTTATTTCCAGAAGAACAAAAGCAACAACAAAAAATTTTCTCTGCTAAAGACTCTATGAAAAGAATAAAGAGACAAACTACAGACCTACAGAAAATATTTGCAAACCACATAATCAACAAAAGACTTGTATCTAAAACATATGAAAAAAAAATAAAACATATGAAGAACTCTCAAAACTCAACAGTAAAAAGCAAAGAATGCAATTAAAACATGGGCAAAAGACATGAACAGACATTTCACTGAAGAAGATATACAGATAGCAAATGAATATGTAAAAAGATGTTCAACATCATTAGTCATTAGGGAAATGCAAATTAAAACCATAATGAGATACTACATATCTTACAGAAGGGCTAAAATTTAAAAAACGGTAACAATAGCAAATGCTGGTGAGGATGTGGAGAAACTGGACCACCCATTCATCACTGATGGGAATGCAAAATGGTATAGTTACTCTGGAAAAGATATGGCTGTTACTTCCAAAACTAAACATGTGCTTGCCATATGATGTAGCAATTGTACCCTTGGGCATTTATCCCAGAGAAATAAAAACTTAAGTTCACACAAAATCCAGTACATGACTGTTTATGGCAGGTTTATTTATAATAGCCAAAAATAAAGGGATTTTTAAAGGGCATAAGCCCAAAGGACAAAAAGCACTGGTGGATTTACTGTGAAGCTAATGAAGCATATGCTTCAGGGCTTCTCTCTGCTTGCACGGGTGCCTTCCCAGGCTCTGGGAGGTACTCTGGCAATGTGTTCACATTTTCATATATTTTTGCAAGATTTGCAAAGGTAAGCCTTTTGCTTTTGTTTAATTAATTAAAATTGCTGTGTATTTCTACTCTGACTTCTCCTTCACCAGAGTGTGCCTTGCATTAGATGGTGACTATGATCATTTTTAAGATCTGCCAAGGAAGTTTATTTTGTTATACATTGAACTTTGGTTTAGAAAGATATATTTATGCTGCATGCAATCACTTCTGTGTATAGATATGTTATTGCAAGTAATCTTACTGTGGGTCTGGTTCCAGAAATACTTCTGCTACCCAGTTTATCTACACAGTAGACGTCACAATGCAAATACTCAGGGTCAGAGATGTTTTGTGGTATGATTGTTTCCTGTGGCACCAGGCATCAGTGTATCCAAGTACAGCAGGAGAAGTAAGAGTTAAAATATGCAAAGCCAGAAACTGATGTCTGAAAATTGTTCTAAATACCAGGTAAATAATAAGTAAATAATTTGGTGTCACAAACCATATATTTTTTCCTTCCTGATGAGAATTTTACCAACTAGGATTTATAAGATTTCTGTGTTTGTAGAACACAGCCCAATATTTTCATGCCTATAGTATAAAATGTCAATTAAACCTATGTGTTTAGTCACATCCCAACTCGTGCGGGGGGGGGGGGGGGGAAACAACTTAGCCATGCTAGAGAAAAGATTGAAACACTTTCCCACTTTCTCCAAAGAAAGTGATGTTAAAAAATTGTTCTTATATGGAGGTAATCAAAGTATATGTAGCCAGGAAAATTATGGGAAAAACTATTATAGAGTCACGTTAGGCCATTAATCAATAAAAATATTAGGCTTTTTAAAATTTTGTGGTATTTGTAAACCTTTTTTGGTTGTTATTTTATGACTTATTTTCTTATTCCAAATAAATATTTGTTTTTGCATCAAATTTTGTATTCATAATTTTGTCCTCATTTTCCTAAAGAGAGAACTCTTAATTGCATAAACTTTAGTCCTCATTTAACTTAGATCTGTCCTCAGACAAGAGAACAGAATCAGGAATAAACTTTGGAAGTTGGAATGCAGGAGGGTAAGTGGTTGCTAATTTAGCAAACCAGAAGCTGCCCAAGCAAACAGTAAGGGGTCCAAAAGCTTAAGCTAAAACCGAAGATGGCGGTGAAGCAAAGAAGCATATATAGAACCCCAGAAAGGCTAAGGTCATCCAAAAACAGGAGCATATCAAGCTAAAGCCAGAGAGACTGATTAAAGTCTGTTTAAGACCAACTAAGTGTTCCTAATATTATATAACCATTGAATGTTAATTTTATGAACAATTGTCACATTCCCTCAACTCATTGAGAAAACGAAGGAAATGAAGTTATGCATGAAGAGTGGGATAAGGGTGTAAGAAAGTTAAATTCTCATCATCCATAGTATGAAATTAATGAAAATATCTAAAACTGAAAAATCAAGAAAGAGAAGCATAACATGTTATTTTTTTAATAGAGGGAAATAGCAAAAAAAGCTATAAAAAAGTTAGAAATTGTTGTATCTCAGGGACAGAGTAAGTGATAACATGGAACTGTTATTGTTTGCAATAAGCCTTGTCCAATATTTAAATTTAAAATTAAAGAATTTAAATGTACTCAAATGGGATCTTAACAATGCATTTTGTTCTTCACCTTGCCTTTTCACTTACTATGACTTGGCGTTCTTCCTAAAGCAGTACATATAGAACTACTTCTTTCTCTTTTTCTTAATGACTGCATAGTCATCTGTTTTATTGATATAATGCAATTTATTTAACCAAGCTTATACTAATGAACATTCAGTTCGGTGTCAGATTTTTTAAAATAAAAAGCCTTAGTGGCAAATCTCTCATGGCATATTTTTGCTTGTATATGTTTAGTATAAACTGCTAGCAGTGCATTTTTTAATAGATTATTTGAAAAAGAGTTTTGTTTTATGTTTTGCATTTTTAAAAAATAAACATTTTATTTTGGACAAGTTGATTTTTTTAATAAAAAATGTGAAGGTAGTACAGAAAGTTCTCATCTACTGCACATTGAGTTTCCCATTTTAGTGTGGCCCATTTTACATTAATGCACCAATATTGATAAATTATAAATAACTAAAGTGCAAACTATTCAGATTTCCTTAGTTTTTTTTTTTTTTTTTTTTGCGGTACGCGGGCCTCTCACTGTTGTGGCCTCTCCCGTTGCGGAGCACAGGCTCCGGACGTGCAGGCTCAGCCACCATGGCTCACGGGCCCAGCCGCTCTGCGACATGTGGGATCCTCCCAGACCAGGGCACGAACCCGTGTCCCCTGCATCGGCAGGCGGACTTTCAACCACTGCACCACCAGGGAAGCCCCGAGATTTCCTTAGTTTTTAACTAATGTCCTTCTTCTATTCCAAGATATGTGTTTTTTCGTATTCATCTTGCTTTTTTTAAATTTTTTTAGTTTTTTTATTTTATCACGTTCCTGGATCTGAGGCTTGGTGTTAGTCATTAATTTTGGAAAATCCTTCGCCATTATTATTTCAAATATTTCTTCTGATCCATTCTCTTTTTCTTCACCTTCTGATATTTTAATTACATGTATGTTATACTTTTTAAAAAATTATATTACAGTTCTTAGGTATTATGCTCAGCTGTTTTTTTCTGTGTGTGTGTGGGAAGTTTCTATTGATCTAACATTAAGGTAATCGATTCTTTTCTCAGCCATGTCCAGTCTACTAATAAGCCTCTCAAAGTCATTCTTTATTTTCTAGCACAGTGGTTTTTGTTTTCAGCATTTCATTTTTAGCCTTTCTTAGAGAGTTTACACTCTCCACTTACGTTACCCATCTCTCCTTGTATGACAGTTCCTTTCAACATCTGTGTCATATCTGAACCTGCTTCTGATGTTTGCTTTGTCTTTCCAGAGTGTGTTTTTCCTGCATTTGGCCTGCCTTATAATTTTTTGTTGAAAACCAGACATGCTATATTGGGTAATGAATAGGAACTGGGGTATATTGGCCTCTAGTGTGAGCTTTTATGTTAATTTGCTAGGAGTTGGGCTGTGTTTAATGTTTGAAGTAGCAATAGGTGCCAGTGACTTTGAATTTCTCTGGTTTTCTTGTTTCTGACTTCCCTCTTGAGTGATGGCCCCCTGCAAATACTTCCCACTCAGAGAGAGTTTGCAGATTTCAGCTCTAACTCTGCAGGTCGCAGCACTTTCTCTATTTCAGGCTAGACCACACTCAGACTCCAGCAATGTGTCAAAATTGCCCTGTAAGTGTTGCTACCAGAGTGGCACCTGCTTCTGATAAGCAGATGTGACTCTCTGGGTTCTAGATTTTGGGGTGCCAATTTGTTCTGTGACCTCAGTTCTCCAGTGAGTCTAAGAAAAGTCATTGATTTTCAGTTTGTTCAGCTTCATGTTGCTGTAAGAAGGGGAGTGACCATTTTCAAGGTCTTTACACATCAGAGCTGAAACTGGAAATCTCCTAGCACAGGAGGTACTTGGATAGATATTGGCAAGTTGCTCTCCAAAAAAATTTTACCAATTTACATTTTCATCAACGCAGCTTAAACTTATTTTTAAATAGCTTGACATCCACACTTGCTTGTATTTGACCTTGAGACTGTGAGACAAACCCTATGAGAGTAGATATTGGAGAAAGTCTTAAAAATAACTTACATCAAAATGCAAATGTATTTTTGTTATGCATTCACATATCTTATTAAATTTTAGTACAATGGTTGTTGTTGTCTATTTTGATTTCCAAAGGGACTCATTAGTTTGACCTAAAGAAGGATAAAGTAGGGTGAGGTAGGTTGTATTCAAATGTATTATAAGTTAAGAATTCCTCCAGTTATGCTCCTTCTTAATAGGTAATAGGCAAGTAATAGGCAAAAACATTGATTCTGCTAACAAATTAATAGGTTTACATGTATCTGGACTTCCACATACAAAATGTGTCTCAATTTTCCATAAGTTAGGAATGAAAACTGAAATTTCTGACCTTGGTCTGGCTTCAGGAAAGAGCATAGCTCAGCTATGTGTATGCAGCTGACTTTTACACATGAATTAATCCTCTATAGTTTCAAACCCTATCTCTTCTTTCTCTTTTAAAACAGAAATATCCTTCACTAGAATTTCTGTTTCCTTGATTATTTGCCAGGAAAATAATGAGTGCTTTTTCCCTATCTATCCTTCTGTGCAGAGATGATGAAGCAGCAATGAGTGGATTTTTCTCTTTTCCCACATGAATGTTATTTTTCCATAAATATTTTTTTCTGTAAGTGGAAAATATACTTCAAAATCCAGTAAATGCTTTTTCAGTCAGCAAATGGCAAAATTCTAGCAAACCAATGATGTTTTTTTCTGTTGAACACAACCTTTCAACAATGATTTCACCTCACTGAATATTTTATCCTGAAAATAGATATTCTTTGCTGTAAGGGAAAATGGATGAAAGAAAGTTGTAATATATATTTCAGAGTCAAAATGAAAAAAATTGAGTCAAATAGTTTTGAATAACCAAGCCGTCTTAACTCAAGCTTAATTTACTCCAAAAGTGAAAGAAGTGAAGACAATAAAAGGGCTACTTAATTATTGTTAAGAATCACAGTGTCATTTGTTCACTCACTTTAGTATCAATGTCTACAAATAATAAATTAATTCTATATTCCAAGGAATGTCAAAAGGCTCTGCATCCTTGTAAATAATAAGTTATGGAAAAGAAATGAAATATGAAGCAAAGCCAGTTTTTACTGCAGCTTTGTTTTGTTAAGCTCTACACTCACAAGAAATTGAGCCACAGTGAAATGTGACTTTACAAAATGTTATCATTTAATGTCATAAAAAATGAAAAAATAAAACAAGTCATACTAGATGCTGAGGGTGGGACAAACTGAAGAAGTTTCCGCATTTATATGGTAATGCTACTTAAACAGTGTTGAAAACTGTCCAATATTCAAGTTTTCAAAAAATGATTCAGGTTCAAAACCCTCTAACCATGGAAGTATATCTATTTTGTAGTTTAATCCATCACCCATCTGGATACCTATCTAATTCTTTTAGACATTCATCATCTTTTACTAAAACCAATTTTAAGACCTAAAGATTTGAGGTAAATATGAATTATGTTTTTTAAAAGAGATCATGCTGCCAGTAAAAGTGAAATTACCAAAATGAAAGCTTACTATCTGAACATAAGGCTTTTCACTCCCAAATCCCTCTGCTTCTGTTTTAACAGAGTTTCTGAGTGGGAGAATGTACCGAAATCGCCCACTTTACAGCTCACTTTCTAAACCAGCAGCCTAGAATTAGAGGAATTTTATCCATGTACAGATAGGCAACAATAGTTAGAATATCTTCTACATTCAGGCATCAGGAATTTCCCTTGCTCTATTATTTTTCTTCAAGTAAAAAAAAACTTTCTCAAAAGATTCTCATGCTACTAAATTATGCTTCAATGTTTGTTTATGTCATCAAAATTGTGGCACCTATAATTTATGTGTCTTTTCTTTTTCTTGGTTTGGATAGAAAATATCATTCCAGAGAAAGCGCTCAATCCTAAAAACTTTTTTATCACGAGAGAAACAATGCCAGGAATGATGATTTAGATGTGTAGCCCTGCCAAATAAACACTAACCCTAAGCTTCTGACAAGAGTCTTGCTGATGAGACTGATCAATTTCATGATGGTTTGGGGGTTAAAATTTAGTTTATGAACTTATAGAGTGGAGATTAACTACTTTCAATAAGTGGAATGTCAACTCTTTATCTGTGGGCTAGATCAGAGATTCATTTTATTCTGAGCAGGCTAGGAACAATGGTAGGAAATGAGAAAGAATGGAGAGAGAGAAGTGGGAAACACAGTTGACTTTTTACTGTTGGAAAATCGGGCATTTCATATAGGTGATCTACTCTCAGATGCAAGAGTGAGAAAGTGCTTGCAGTAACAACCAGCCCATGTGCCAGTAAAAGTCATGCTAGTGCCATGTCAAGCACATGTGTAGTAAGCTACCAACTCTTTTGGGAGACCCATTACCTCCTCTCTTTTTTCTCCATCAATCTAACAATGTTTCACCTTCTCCAAAAATATGTCATTGTTCAGAACCAATGGTTTGGGTTTTTTGCCCTCTTTTTACTGGTGTTGCCTTTTTGAGCTCTGATAGCATCCTGCAACAATTTGGACCTAAAAAAGTCTTTACAGTTCAGTAATCTGTTTGTTGAAAATGTATTATTCCTAGCTTGTGTGATGCTACCAAATACAGCATCTTCTGGTGCAATGAAGTAGGAGTCAATGTAGAATAATGAGTAAGAGCTCAAGCCCCAATGTGAGAAAGTGTGGGGCTGTGTCCAACTTCCATCACTTTATAGATGAGTGTTCTTAGCAAAGTACATTTATTCACTGAGTCCTTGTTTCCTCATTGGCAAGTGAGTGTGAAAATAAAAACTTGCTTCGTGGGTTTTGAGTCAATATTAAATAAGCTCCTCACTGAATATCACTTAGCATAGAGCATGGGATATAATAGACACTCAGGAAATGTTACCATACAAAAAAGTTTCGGCAAATGACATCAATCTACTCTAACTGGAAAGAAATTGAATACAGTATCCATACCTTGTTTAAAGCGATTCCTTGGATATGTGGTGAGGAGTTTCAGGTTGATGGATATGCATCTTAGAATCTTGTGCTGAGTGTGCAGCTTTCTGGATTCAAGACACAACTTAGAGGGCATAGAACAGTAGCCGACTGATCCTGATAGGCGACAGAGCCTAAACGTAATCCGTTACGCCTAAGGCGTCAGATCTGTGGTATTCTTAACATCAGTCATTCCTAATTCATGTAGATATTAAAGCAAGATTGCATCACAGGGAGAGTTCCTGCCACTCAAGTAAGGTCCAAAGGCTTTTATCAAACAAGGTCCAAAAATAGACAGTCCATTTAATGAGACTGTTCCTTACAGGATGACTTAAAATACAGTGTAGACCTTTAAGAAGCTTCCCTTCTAGAATCATTGAGACTTGGCCTTTTAGTTACACATCATGATTCAGACACAGACATGATACATGGTAGGGACACAGACGTAGAGAACAAATGTATGGACACCAAGGGGGGAAAGGGGGGGTGGGTGGGATGAACTGGGAGATTGGGGCTGACATATATACACTGATATGTATAAAAGAGATAACTAATGAGAACCCGCTGTATAGCACAGGGAACTCTACTTAGTGCTCTGTGGTGATCTAAATGGGAAAGAAATCCAAAAAAGAGGGGCTATATGTATACATATGGCTGATTCACTTTGCTGTACAGTAGAAACTAACACAGCATTGTAAAACAACTATACCCCAATAAAAATTAAAAAAAAAAGAATCTCCGATTATTTCCTAGCCAATTACTTCTTGCTAATTTTGAGTGAATTCACATTTCTATACTAATGTATGACTTGGAATTTAAAAGCTATGTGCTAAGTGATGTAAGTGTTCCTCCAAACAATAGGCTCAGCGCTCCAGTTTTGTTCTCCGTGAGCTCCTATAGTTGTATGATGTAGTCATGTAAAGTGCAAGTAAATTCGTCATTTTTTTCATAGCAATGTGCAATAGTCATTCGCTTGTTATCCTTTGTTTGTTTATGGCTACCCAACAATGCTCTGATCCAGTCTTTGACATTTATTCCTGCAGGTCAGCAGATGACATAAAAAGAAATTAAACACTGAGTTGTCAATTGACTCTTTGTTCATAAGTCTGGTGGAAATTTTGATAGAAAAATGACAGTCAAAAACAACTGTTTAAAATAAAGTTTGTGAATGATGCATGGTTTCCAATAATCTATTCTTTCCTTTTTCTCTTTTACCACTGATAATCAAGATTTGGCTATAAATACCTCTCCAGATGCAGAGGCTAAAACAGCCAATCAACATTCTCTGCAGTGTCTTTTATGAGTTCCTGGATGAGTGCCTTCCCATTTTTTTTTCTGGTAAGAAGATGTGTCCAGCATGCCTTATGCTGGGTACTTCAATAGTAGCTCTTATTCCTCAGGACATTCTAGTTTAACATACACAAAGTCATAGATGCTAGCTGACATATACAAAAAAGCCATGTAAGATATTGACGTTATCACCAAGAAATTTCTTTAAAGTGAGCCACATTCTGAGGCAGTGTTCCTCAAAATGATACCACTGCAACTCAAAGGAGGCAAAAGAAGCAATCTTTACGTACCTTCATGATCTCCTAGGAAAAGCCCTGCAGTGTCCTGGTGTCTTATACCCCATATTGAGGAATCCTAAGGTAACATTTTGCCTATTTCCTCTTGCTTCCTGTTTGACGAGGGAGCCCTATGGGCTCGGACTTCCTCTGCCCAAGATGAAAAACAGACAATGGTCTAGCTACAAGGGTCATTGTTGCAGGATCTTGAATGAGTGAGATTAAAATTGGTAATAGTCATTAAGATATTAGAGCAAATTATTTCAATCTTCATCTCTAATTTAATAAAAAGTCTTTGACTCAGGTAAGTAAAGTATTTCTCCACGTGTGTTTCCCTGCAATTGGTTTGTCTTACTGCCTAGTTTCTATGAGGTTGAGTTATAGATTGCACTGCTGTTAGTCTTGCTGCCTTGTCTCTGTGGAGCAGGGTTATAAACTGGAGGGGACTTTGCAGATCCCAAAAGATTTTCTGAAATAGCTCTGTGGTCAAAATAAGAAACAATTATTGGGAAGAAGCAGTTTCTCTAGACAATAGTTTAGAAAGCTTGAGGAGTATTTGTCCACTGCCCCCAGGGCTGGCTTCATGGGCATGCAAAGTGCTCTGGAGAGCCTTGGGCTTGGTTTAATGCTCTGCTATTGCCAATTTAAGATTCTTAACATTAGTCTTGAACTTGTGTTTTTTAAGTGAAACCAACAGAACAATGGAACACGTGCATGAGCAGAGAAGATACACACGCTATGCATGATTGCTATGATTCCTTTGGCTCCATTCTCGAGTGTTCATGATGACCCCTGAGCACAGCAAAGGAATTCACAGCATAGGAATTCATTGAGACTTGAAGCAAGCACAAGCAAGCGAGTTAGGTCTATGACTAAGTAAGAGCGGGGGGGGGGGCAGTCTGGCAACCATGAGAGGCCATGTTTTCCTTTTGAATGAGAACTTGCTTCAAATGTAGATAGAAAACAATGGAGTTCTAAGAAACCTGAACAACTAAGGAACTCTATCATATCCTTTCTTATTCATGTTTACTTCCCTGTTTTAGCCGATCGCATGTGCTAGAAATCATGACATAAAGGAAAGAGAAAGATAGTGAGCCATTATTACCTTTCCTTTGAGTCCTTCCTTACCCATCTGTAAGTTCAAGGTAGAGAGTGTTAGTAGAATATAATGAATATTGAGAAGTGAAATAAAAATAGTTGAGTTTGTATACTGTAGCATTTCTACTCTTCCACAAAATATATATTCATGTATGAGCTACAAAATACAAATTATGTAATTTTGATGATTCTACATGTGAGTTAAGTGCTTTTATATTTGTTTTTAAGACTGGCATGCACAATATAAAGATAAACGGTAAAATTCATGATAAGAATTTTACATTTTATCTTTTCTCTATTTATAATGGCATTAAATTAAAAATTAATAAAACACCATAAATCAAGAGAAAGACTGTGGAAGAAAGGAAAAAGCTTTATATCTAATATTTCTGATAGTACATTGTTTTCTGCTTTTTGAATAAGGGGTTCTGCGTTTTCATTATGTTCTAGGTCTGCAAATTATATAGCTGGCCCTGGTTGCTCCAGAGCTGCCTCTTCTTGATTTTGCTAAGTCATTAAGAGATGGGGTTTGGGAGGAATGGAAGGGGAGGTGAGGCACTGAGGAATCCCTCAAACCTCTTCTCTCCTGAGGCCCTGTGGACTTTATTGTTTTAATGAAGGTCTTTCTTGCCTTATTCTGAAATTAGTTTAATAGTAGTAGTTTCTATCAGTTTCCCAACCAAAGAGTGTTCTCAATATTCCTCGTTTCTGACTTTCTAAACACACACAAACTTAAGTCATCTTTGCTTTCATTACTTCCCATAGGGCAAGTTCAAGAGGCTGTATTCAATCATCTACCTTCAAAACCGTTTCCTTTTCATTCCATTTTTAATCTCATAATTTGAGGCCACTAAAAATATGCTGTACATATCCTGCAGAGTTTGATCCTCTCCTTTCCCCTTTTTGTTTGTGTTCCAATTTCTTTCTCATTTATTCTTAGGTGCAAAGAACTGCAGTCAGGACCTAGGCCTTTGTAGATGCCTTGTTGGTTTCTAAGGAAGAAAAAAAATGAGTCACGTTGCTAATGCTCTTTAAAGTTCTCCTAAGAGATCATAACCAACTGACTAAGATGTCAGTAACGTTTTAACCCTGGCTTCAATTCTAGTTGCCTTTCATAACCTTAAAGTAAATTTTTTGATCTTAGCATAGGCTCAGTCTTGCCTTTTCAGTTGCTTTGTTTTTTGTTTGTTTTTGCGGTACGCGGGCCTCTCACCGCCGCGGCCTCTCGCGCTGCGGAGCACAGGCTCCAGGCGCGCAGGCCCAGCGGCCATGGCCCACGGGCCCAGCCGCTCCGCGGCACGTGGGATCCTCCCGGACCGGGGCACGAACCCGTGTCCCCTGCATCGGCAGGCGGACCCCCAACCACTGTGCCACCAGGGAAGCCCTTTTCAGTTGCTTTGATCCCAAACCTCGCACTAATTCCTAGAGTGTAAGTATCAGAAAGTGCTAAGAACTAAATCGTCTTCTGATTTCTCTTATCCATATCCTAACAGAAACTTTAAAATCTCAGAACAGTCTTCATACCTGGCCCATACAGATGTACCCTGCCCCATTTCTGCCTTACTGTCAACATTCCAGAAGTACTGTTATGATAGTTTTTCAAATGTGCCTAGCGTGTCAGGTCCCCTTACTTTTCTCATATTTGTCCTTCTATTTAGAATCTCCTTCCCTATCTTCTTCACCTAGATAATTACTTTTCAAGCCCTGAGTGTCATCTCAGGCATTACCTCCTTTAGAAGAATTTCCTGTCCCTTAGTAAGGTGAATTTGGGCCCCAGTTAAGGCCCATGCTAACCTGGGTAACACTCCACTCAGCACATGCTATATTATACCAAAATCATCTGTTTATATGATTGCTTTTGGAGCCCACTGTGATGTCCTTGAGGGCAGAGATTTATCTTTTTATTTTCTGAAAGTTATAGAGTCCTGGGCACACAGCAGGTATTTAGCACGTATTTTTTGCCTGAATTAAAATGAACTGATGAATCACTACGTTGTGTACCAGGAACTAACACAGTGTTGAAGATCAATTATATTTCAAAAACAAACAGACAAACTCATTTAAAAGCATATCAGATTTGTGGTAACCAGAGGCAGGGGATAGGGGTAGGAAGAATTGGATGAAGGTAGTCAAGAGGTAAAAACTTCCAGTTATGGGCTTCCCTGGTGGCGCAGTGGTTGAGAGTCCGCCTGCCGATGCAGGGGACACGGGATCGTGCCCCAGTCCGGGAAGATCCCACATGCCGCGGAGCGGCTGGGCCCGTGAGCCATGGCCGCTGAACCTGCGCGTCCGGAGCCTGTGCTCCGCAACGGGAGAGCCTGCAACAGAGAGAGGCCCACGTACCGCAAAAAAAAACCAAAAAAACCTTCCAGTATAAGATAAATAAGTACTAGGAATGTAATGTACGGCATGATAAATCTAATGAACACTGCTGTATGTTCTATGTGAAAGTTGTTGAGAGAGTAAATCCTACCAGTTCTCATTACAAGGAAGAATATATTTTTCTATTTCTTTAATTTTGTGTCTATATGAGACGATGGATGTTCACTAAACTTATTATGGTTATCATTTCATGATGTATGTAGGCAAAATTATTATGCTGTACACCTTAACTTATATAGTGCTGTATGTCAATTGTGTCTCAAAAAACTTGAAGAAATAAATAAATAAAATAAACTGAATTACATGTGCTCTAATCTACCATGTGATATCTCTTCTGGATATTATTTATGTGGTCCTAACCCAAAGAACACTGATATACGTATAGAAATTATATGCACCAGCATTATTCTCCTAGGATTTTTAAAGCTATAGAATCTTAAAATTAGGAAGAATCCCAGAATATCCTACTCAATGCAGGAATCCCTTTTACAAAGTTTTGATCACTAGTTATCCATTTTTTTAAATTTAATTTTATTTATTTTTTTATACAGCAGGTCCTTATTAGTCATCAATTTTATACACATCAGTGTAGTTATCCATTTTATTTTGTCATTTAATTTTATTTTATTCTTTTAACCAGGGTTGAGGGAAAAGGATGATTGAGGAAGTGATAGTTTCATGGGTGCTTTCTATCCAAAGACAACTGGTAGTATGAATTCTCTTTTCCAGAAGCCTACTGCAATCAGGAATGAACTCTTCAAGTCAGATGTAGGGGAAAGGTCACCAGAAACTTTTGCTATACCTAGATTCGGGCAAATCCTTTCCCAAGAATATCCCAGAGAATACTCCACAAAATTTCCAGGTAGTCAAGAGTTCTAGGGACTTCCCTGGTGGTGCAGTGGTTAAGAATCCACCTGCCAATGCAAGGGACGTGGGTTTGACCCCTAGTCCGGGAAGATCCCACATGCCATGGAGCAACTAAGCCCATGCGCCACAACTACTGAGCCCATGTGCTACAACTACTGAAGCTTGTGCACCTAGAGCCCATGGTCCACAGCAACAGAAGCCACCACAATGAGAAGCTCGCACGCCACAACGAAGAGTAGCCCCGTTTGCTGCAACTAGAGAAAACCCTCGCGCAGCAACGAAGACCCAGCGCAGCCAAAAAGAAAGAAATAAATAAATTTATGAAAAAAAAATGAATTCTGTTGTTAGCTCAGCTAAAGATCAGCCATTTAGAGAGCAGTTTTGGGTCCTCCTCATGGGGTTTAGCTAGAAATTTGATTTCTTGGGACTCTTTCGATTCTTTCCTTCTTGGGAAAGTTAACTCCCTGGGTTTTCATTTTCTTGTGTCCTGCGCCAGTTACAAAATTGACGTCTGTTCTTTTCAGACTAGAATAAGTACACTGGATTCCAAGAAATAACTTACAGGTTTTTCAAGTTTTCCAGTATCAGTATCTCCTTGTATATCTGTCACATCTACCTTCACATAAACACATAGACATATGTAGGACTTTAGCCCTCTGGTGGTGATGAAAGCCAGGCTTGATGGTCAGATTGAAGACTGATCACCTGTCCACATGTCTAGGGGACCCAATCTGATGAACAGGGCCTGGGCCAGGAACCCCAC
Organism: Globicephala melas; assembly: GCF_963455315.2. Lineage (NCBI taxonomy): Eukaryota > Metazoa > Chordata > Mammalia > Artiodactyla > Delphinidae > Globicephala > Globicephala melas. The sequence continues at coordinate 60,329,034 of NC_083327.1, read as the reverse complement.
ACATGAGTTTTCCTTCATTACTGCTTTCCAGTTCTTTATGAGATTTAAGCGTCTCTGACCCTGTTCTGTCTCTCTGCCGATTCCCACTATCGCTGAAATAGGCAATGCCTGCCTAACTTCTCCAGCTTATTTTGAGAGTCAAGGGAAAAAAAAATATATGCAGAGTTAAGTGCCATGGAAGAGGGAAAGTATCATGTCCACTCTTCTATCCATATTGAAAGTTAATTGTTTAGCTTACTTTGCATTATAAGTTGGTTAGTCTAGGTGGAGTGGAGCAGAGAAGGAAGGGCAGTGATATATGGGAGGAGGTGTCTAGAAGGAAGGAAAAATGGACTACATAGCATTGGCTTATTTCTCCATGTATTGATTTAGACCTCTTTATTAACCCAGAATGTTTTTCTCTGAAAAGAAGATGATTGTTAATAACTCAGGACAATAGGATGGAGAAACTTCTTACCTATGATTTGACACTGTGGATTACTTCCTCTCCCCCATTTTTGTCTTTTGAGAGCCAGAATCATCCCACAATGAATAATGGAGAACAACATGCTACCGGGCAGGTCCTCTGAGTGTCCATAGCACTCAGACCATAGTTAAGTACCACTATTTGTGGCCTGTGGCATCGTGCTCACTGCAATAGCTAAAGCAACAAATACTTCCTGCTCCAAAAGTCACCAAGCATACGTGTGCTGCCCAAGAGTCATCCGGGCAGCTTTATGTTCCTCCCCTGACAGAGCTAGTGCTTCATCAGTGAGCCAGGATGGCGCAGGCTTTGACTGTTTTTCTAAATTTTATTTTTAATGTTCCTTCTAGGCTCCAGACTCACTGGAGACATCCTGACACCGTATGCTTTGCCCAGCACAATGTGATGCCCTTTACCTAGTAAGAGTGAGTCTCATAAAGGTGCTGCCTTCCCCCGCAGAACAAACAGCGGAAATGCATCAGGAGAGCTCAGCTGCAGACAGAATGCACATCGTGAAGCGGGAGCCACCACGGGATTGCTTAGATGAAAGCCGATTTCAATGAACATTGTGTTTCAAAGCCTGCTTCCTCTTGCGCCGTAAGGGCTGCAGAAGGAACATCCCACTTGCGTCTGCTGACACAAAAGAATGCTGTGGTTGGGAGATCTTATCAAGCCTTCCTGTGCCACAGTAACAGAGCTCCACTTGTGTCTTGTAAGAATTGCTCATTGTTTCATGGGGACGACTGGCTGCTTTGGGTGGGATCTGACGGCATCTCATGGAATGGAGGTAGGTGGTGTTGGGAGATCAGCCAGCCACATGACCCAGCTTGCTGGCTTTGGGGAAGTCAGAGAGAGGAAGAGACTTCACCCAGGTCTGTTGAATAGCTAAGCATTTAAGGTTAAACGATTAAAATAGGCATATGCTTTTTGTTTACTACTATCTTCAACTGTATATGTTAAGAACAAAAAATAAAAATGATGGTCAGAGTTTCTCTGTTGGTATAAGCTGTTTCTTCTCTTTTAATCAACTCACCTAAAGCTGTCTCATGCTGATAAAATTGAAAAGAATAAAGGAGAATTTTTTTGAAAACAGAAATGTACTGATTTAAAGCCATCTCTGGAAAAGTTAGATGCTAATAAGTACATACATTAGCATTTATCACATAAACCTCAAAAACATATATGTTTTACAAGGATGAACCTAGGGTTTAAAATTATTGACTTTATATTTAAAAGTGTAAGTTAATAATATTGGATTAATTAAATTTGGCCAATTCTAGATGATGTATCCTTTGCTTAGAAAGTTTGTGGCTTCCCAGTTTAGGCCTCTTCTAATAGCGAAAATTGATGATTACCTGTTTAGCTATATGGAGAGTAGAATTAGAATTTTTTTCTCTTTTCTCTTCCTTTCTAAAGGTTTGCTGAGTAATTAGTACATATAAGAAATATATAACTAGATATGATATGATATGGTATGATATGCCAAGGAAAAAGGGTGACCATGAGTTTCCTAAAGGGACAATGCTTGAGATTAACATTTTTAATCTCTCCCCCCTGTATCCCCATGTAGTACTTTCTGAAGTGCCCTTTGCCCTAAATGTACTCATATTCAGTTATTTCAATAACAAAAATTATCTTCCTCTTACTCTGTATAAGGTTCTAAAATCAAAATATTACCAAAACACCATCTTTGTTCTTAATGCATTTATTAAAATTATCAAATGTTGTAATTTGTTTTCTCTTAGTGAACTGTGAGCCTCTTGAAGAAAGACATTGGGTCACATTCATCTTCTTGTCTCCACTGCTGAGCACAATGTCTTGTTCATATTGGTGTTGACTAAATATTTACTGAATGGATGAATAGATGGATGGATGGATGGATGGATGGATGGATGAATGGATGGACGGGTAAATGGCTGGCTCTGCTGTAGTGCCTACAGTTACACAGGGGGAATTGATTCAGGTTGTCTACATGGTTCTTGGCATGACAACACCTGTTCCTTCTCTAGGCCTTTATTATCCCACTCTTAGATGCATAGACTGAAGAGATTCTCAAGATCCCATAATCCAGCTCCTTCAGTTTACAGTTGAGGAAATGAGACTCAGAAACAGAATCTGATTTATTCACAGTCCCACAGCTGACAGGTGCCAGATCCGGATTAAACCCAGTTCTCCTGCTTCTGGTCAAATGTCCACTGCGTTATGTTGCTTTCCATGACTCATAGTTGGAGGCTTTAAGGGACCCTTTGTGGCTGCTGAATTCATGTGCTGATGGTGCTGAAGCAAGGTAAGAACAAGAACGACTCATCTCTATTCAGGCTGACATCTATTCAGGCCACACTCAAACTTCAGTGGGTGGTGTCTGGTCCCTCTCTAGTCTCCTAGATAACCTTTGGAGATGGCGCAGTCCAGCCCTATTCCACTGGTCAAGATTTCTCTTTTACACAGAGTCCAGCCTTTCAAAGCCCTTTCCAAAGAAGCTCGTGCTCCTGCCATCTCTAGGTCCTCCTGCCATCAGGAAGTGCTCCCAATGTATCACCTCTGATTGCCTGGACTCCTGTTTCTCTGAATTATGCCTAGTCACGCTGCATCTAAATGCTTGCGTTTGACCTATATTTAAATAAAATGTTGTTCATTAAGAATTTAACCCGGCTTCCCTGGTGGCGCAGTGGTTGAGCGTCCGCCTGCCGATGCAAGGGACGCGGGTTCGTGCCCCGGTTCGGGAAGATCCCACGCGCCGCGGAGCGGCTGGGCCCGTGAGCCATGGCCGCTGAGCCTGCGCGTCCAGAGCCTGTGCTCCTCAACGGAAGAGGCCACAAAAAAAAAAAAAAAAAAAGAATTTAACCTTTTATTTTTTAATAACCTATAAGGGAAAAAAATCTGAAAAAGAATAGGTAGATAGATAGATGTCTAACTGAAATACTTTGCTGTACACTTGAAATTAACACATTATAAGCCAATTATACTTAGATTTTAAAAAAAAGAGAATTTAACCTTTTAGATTCAACTATTTTAGAACAAACACATAACAACAGAGATGAATCTCAAAATAATTATGCTGAGTGAAATAAGAGAGACAAAAAAGACCATGTACTGTATGATTCCATGTATATAAAGCTCTAGAGGGAATTCCTTGGCAGTCCAGTGGTTAGGACTTGGCACTTTCACTGCCAGGGCCTGGGTTCAAAACCTGGTTGGGGAACTAAGATCCCACAAGCTGCGTGGTATGACCAAAAACAAAAAACAAAAAAAGAACTAAAAAATAAAATAAAACTCTAGGAAATGCAAACTAATCTAGAATAGGAGAAAGCACACCAGCGGTTGCCTGGAGAGGTGGGGAGGGAGAAGCAGTGAGGGGTGGGGGGAGGTTAGAAAGAGGACGAAGTAGATTTTTGAGGCTGATGAGTATTTTCACTCTCTTGATTATAATGATGGTTTCATGGGTGTATGCAAGTGTCAAAACTTATCAAATTGTACAATTTAAAGATGTGCATTTTATTGTATGTGAATTATCTCTTTAAAAAATTGAGTTGGTTTTTTGTTTGTTTTTTAAAGAATGTAACCTTTTAAAATTCCACCAAAATACCGTGTTAGTCAGGGTTCAATTACAGAAGCAGAAACATTAGGGGATACTTATATAATATAGTTACAGGGATTTGACCCTATATAATTGTTGTGTGTGGTTAATTCATGTCTGTAAGGTTGTTGTCTTCACATCTGATGTTGGAGCTTGAAGTCCAAGGAAGAAGGTGTCAGGAAAAGAAGGTGTATGTAAAATGGGGAAGAGCCTATTTTAGAACAAGTTGGAATCCAGAGGCACAAGCTGTAGCTCAAAGGGAGAGATTGAAACTTGTATCAGTTCTTAATGCCTCTGACCTTGATTGCATGGATGTCCTGCAAAAGCAGGGCCCTTCATCACAGAACTAAACACACAAACCAGGCCCAGGAATTGGAGGAGCTGCAGGAGGATCCAGGGAAGGCAGAGCAGTGACAGGCCCAGCTACTGTCTCTTGCAGGAGGTGAGATGGCAGAGAAAAGGCAACTTGTACGAGCTATGGAATGGCTGTAACCTCACACACCCCCTCCAAATTTTTCAAAAGAATGTCCCTCTGCCCACTCTAACCAGAAATATACAGGAGAGAGATTCTGGGAAATATAGTTCAGCCTCCTCAAGTTCACTCATTACAAAGTTAGTTCTTGACAACTTGGCACTTGAACACATTTCTTTACACCATACTTACTCTCCAAATAAAGATAATAACACAGCCATGTCTCTACCTAACATGATGCATCTATCCCAAGTACAACCCAAACACATTAACCTTTCCCCAGAAGAGGATCCAAAAATTTTTTTTTGACTTTGGGTGATGTTTGATTTTAGTGTGCTCCTTGCTAATTCACATTTCCCCTCTGCTATCCTATAATTTATATACTGAGATATTAAGTCTACTACTATTAACACATCTTACATTAGATAAGGGCATGAGAAAGAGGATAAATGCAAAAATAATTGGGTAAATAATATTTATATGAATATATGTATATAAACTATATATAATTATACATACATATACATGGTCATATCATAGTAAGGAAGAAATACTAATAACTATTCCAGTACTTATATCTGCAACTGGTTGTGTGGTCATAGCTGGTATTTATAACTACTTCCTTCCACCCATTCCATATTCCCCTCATCTTCAGCAAACACTTCAGCTAGTTGTGCATCTTTGCCTGGTGGGGTGAACCAAGTTTTCAGTCATGAAGGGTCTGGGTCATTAGGAGTCCTGTTAATTGAGTTGATGTAGCTTAATCACAGAGTATGGGAATACTGAGAGGCAACCTAGAGGATCTTTAACATTGGAGACACTCCCCTTTACCTCTTTGTGTAGAAGCAGTGCAGGTTCTGTCACTCCCTTCTGTGCCTGTTGATTCAATGGCATGAGTCAAGGGGCACTTCAGTTCAACAGAGTCATCGCTGGGTGCCCTGGTGGAAGCACTCCTTCCTTTGGAACTCTAGACAAGCATATCCTAACATCATAGGGACTGGAAGCAGCAGTTTAGTGGATCACCAGGGACAATAGTGAAAGGAGCCTTTCTCGTCATCACCCCTTGTTCCCAGGCCCATGAAAACTGGCTGTGGGAGAAACAAAAATAAATATAGGATGATGATTTAGAGCATATTTGCATCCTGGATAGCTGACCATAACTGAGTCTTCAAAAGGCCATTCCATCATTCTATCAAGCCAGCTGCTTCAGGGTGATGGGGAACATGATAAGACCAGTGAGCTGCATGAGGCAATTGCTGTACCTCATTTGCTGTGAAATAAGTTTCTTGGTCAGAAGTGATACTTTGTGAAATACCATGGTAGTGAATAAGTCATTCTGTATATGGTTTTGGTGGTGGTTTGGGCGAAAGCATTGTGAGCAGGGAGGACAAATCTGTACTAGCGTAAGTGCCTATTCCAGTAAGAACAAAGCACCACCCCTTCTATGAGGGAAGATCTGATCTAATGTAATCAACCTGCCAACAGGTTGGCTAGTTAGTAGCTGGGAATGGTGCCATGAGAGGGGCTCACTGCTGACCTCTGCTATTAGCAGATTGGGCTCTCTGCAGCAGTCATAGGTGGTCCCTGGCAAGTAGACATCTATGTTGCTGTGCCCTTGCATAACTTTCATCTCTGCCACCATGGTCACTTTACTCATGAGCCATTTGGGCAGTGACAACAGTTGCTGGAGAAAGAGGCTGACTGATGTCCACAGAATGGCTCATCTTCTCCATCTGATTTTTAAAATATTTCTCTGTTGAGTTCACCCTTTGCTGAACATTCACATAGAACACAAATATCTTCACAGACCATGCCTGTTTGGAGAGATCTGTCAACCTACGTTTCCTCCAGATCTCTCTGACACCAATTTTTCAATCACATTTCTTCCAATTCTTTTGACCTTCCAGCCAAGTATTAGCCATGGCCCATAAATTAGTGTAGACTTGTACTTCTGGACATCTTTCCTTCCAAGCAAAATGGACAACCAGGGGCAGTGCTCAAAATTCTGGCACTGGGAGGATTTCCCTTTACCACTGTCCTTCAGTGGTAAAGGGAAATCCTTCAGGGACCATTGTCCCTACCATTAGACAGCTCAGGTCACACAGTACCTTAGTGACCCATGGCCAAGCATTCAATTTCTACTAAGACTCAGTAGCAAAATGTAACCTATTTCTTAAAAGAAGAATAGTTATCCACAGAGGAGGGCTTTATTCTAAAATCCTAAGGATTTGCACTGTGATCCACCTATAGGAATCTGAAAGAGGCTCTAAATAGCATCCCTATCTGGCAGTGACATTTCAAGCACCATTGGATTTTCTGGATTAGATAGTCCGAGTGTAACTGATCAGGACCCTATGGGGCCTTCCTGGGACAGACCCGTCCTCTGCTGTAGCTCCTTCCTGAAGTACCTAGATAATAGTATGTGAGGCACACTTCCTGAGTCGTTTTACAGATGCTAAAACCACCACCAAATGGAAGAAATTAACTACTTGATGATCATAAACCCCTAGACCTCCTGGGGCCTAAAGATTGATAACGTTAACCCCTGCGACACTGCTCTGTTACCTCAACATCAACCAATCAGAGAATTGTGCACAAACTGATCATAGATGCTGCGACCGCCCCCCGCCCTCACCTGGCCTTTAAAAATGTTTTGCTGAAATCCTTCAGGGAGTTCAGGGTTTTGGGAAGCATGAGCCATCTCGCCTCTTTGCATGGCCCTGCAATAAACCTTTCTTTGCTCCAAACTCCAACGTTCATTTGGCCTCACTGTGTCTTGGGCACATGAATTTGCATTTGGTAACAACCAGTGGCGGTCTGGGCTTCTTATAGAGCTTGCTTTTGTTCTGGGCCCCTGCTCACACCCATAGCTTTTGGGGTCACTCAGTAAAGGGGTCAGAAAGGATACCTTAACATGCCACAGACTGGACACCTAGACATTTCACTGGGGTTGCAGGTCCCTGATTTTTCATGGGATTTATTCCCTACCCTCTGGCAAGCAAATGTCTTATTACTGTGTGGAGAGCAGTTGCTCCTTTCTGGTCACCTGATGCAGGAATCAGAGAAGCTGAAGGAGGATCCAGGGATGATGAGATAGTTGTAAGGCTGGCCACAGCCTCACACCGATGAGATGAGCCAGCAGGTAAGCAACAGTGTGGATGAGCGAGAATAGGGCTGCTGCTTCCCTTCCTGCCTCTGCATCTCCCACAGCAGCTTTCTTATAGCCCACCTGCACTTGAAACATACAGGAACAGAAATTGGGGAAATGTAGTTCATCCTCGCCAAGTTGACACATTACAAAGCTACCAGAAATACAATTTATAGTAGATTATTATAGGGTGGAGAATCTAAATAAAAAAAAAATAGTAGATGCCTATCCTGGCATGATCTTCTTTCCTGAGGAATTCATACGACAGAAATAATTTCTCTTACCTACAAGGCCTTGATTCCACAGACTATATGTACGTTATCTGACCCTGGGGAGATTTTCAAAAGAGAGCTTTTTCCAGAAACATATATTATTTTTTAATAAGTAAATGCTTAACAGTGTGAAAATATATTCACATTTTGAGTGTATTTATCAACTGCTTTTCCAGAGAGACTGAAATTTGTTGAGGTTTAAGGGTGGTTTGGGTTTTTTTTAATGTTTAGTCTTCAAAAAATAAGAATTTGCTTTTAAGTTAAAAAGTGTGCTGCAGGCCAATGGCAGTGCGATGGGCTTTTGCCTTGTAATGAAAAGAAAGCCTCAGAATTTGCTCACCAGGCTGCCTGGCATGCAGCTCATCCTGGTGCTGGTGAAAGACCAGTGTCATTTCAGAACGGATTGCTTGCGCATCTTGACGTGTAGAATCTTTTTCTATTGTTTCTGAAGCCTATTGTCTAAGAGAGAGCTGACACCAACTTTTGTTTCTTACTATATGAATCTACAACTTTCCCTTAGAAAGTGGTAAGATGTTTACAAGGAAGGCATGTGTATGTCAGAGAGTGCCAGCAAGACAGGCTTTGCAGAGACTTAAAGGGCAGAATTCTCAACAGAGAGCAACAAAAGAAAGAGAAAGTCCAAATGAGACCAAGGGGAAGACGGTTTTCAAATCGACCTTTCCTTATCACAAGCCAATTCATGACTTCCTGACGAAGACATTTTTCCACCCACCTGTGCGGGTGTTTCTGAATATTCCCATCACACAATAACAATTGTCAACACCTGTCTCAGACACAGGAATTGGGAAAACCACAAGTGGAAAAGAGACACAAGTGCACAACCAATGTGACCATTTTAGTGACGAAATCGGTCACCTCAGTTAATTTGCTGAATTGAAGGATTAAAAGAAAAGGGCATATGGTGCCTTTGACATAGTATTGGCTGAATAACCATTTAAAAATATAATTGGATGGTTGACTACGTAAGAAAAGAGTCATATCTGCTCTTCATACAGACATTTGGCAAATGTTTGACCCTATTCCCCAAAGAGCTCTGATTTCTTTTTTCCCCACCATTTTGGTCCTTGAAGCTTTAAAATCTCAAAATTAATCCTTAGGATTAGAGCGTGTTAGGATCACAAGAGAGACTCTGAACCACTGAACAAAGGAGGGAGGGACATGGAACAGAATGATGGAAATTTTCCACCCATGAACTGGACACACCCTCATGCAAACAAGGCTCTTAGGCTAAGGCTATATTTTATAAAAATGTGATAAAACACTTGATAAGCCCAGAGAGGATAAGCAGTAGTTTTGTTTGTTTTTTAATCCTCCAAAATCCAGTACCACAAGCTGAGCAGTTGGAGGGAAAAGCCTTTTGTCATCTCTGTTTCCACGTGTCTATTTCCTTTCTGGAGCCCCAGCAGTTTGAGGGGCTGTCAAAGGCGAGAGGTCAGTGTGTCAGCAGCTCTGATCCTGCATTCGCCCTGGTGCTCACTGCATCCGTCTCTGCCCCTGGCTGGCTGGCTCTGACAGGAGGCACTGGGCTGGGAGGTCGCAGGAGGATCTGTCAGGCTCATTTCTCTCCAGCTCTGCAGTTGGCTCTGCGTCCCTCAGGAGAGGGCAGAGAGGCAGATGCAAGCCCCTTGGGAGCTTTCACCCTTTGCAGGCATCTCCCAGTGCTCTGGAAAGGGCGCCAAGTGACCCAGTCCCCTGAGAACACTTCTCAGTCCTGAATACATTGCTTCCCTTCTCCCAACACCTCTTTGAACCACTATTTTTATAACCACAATGCTAAAATAAAATTGCTTATGCTCTGTAGCTTAATAGTAAACACGCAAATGATGTCAAAGCTGGTTTTAAAACTCTGGCTATGGGATAACTGCCTTCTTCTTAAAAAGGAGGTGATCTGTCTTCTCCATTTTCTTTTGCATTTGACTTTCAACTGCCAGGCCCATGAACAGCCTGCAGCTTCCTTGTGGTTGGCTGTATATTATATGTTACTTTGGTGCTTTGCAGCTTTCAAAGAGCTTTTACACAGAAGTGATCTCATTGGGTCCTCAGATAACCCGATGGTGGGTAGGGTTGGTGGATATTCTATCACCATTTCTCACGGGCGGAAAGAAAAGTAAATAAGTTATGTAACTTGACCAAGGTCACTCTGCACTTCAGTGGTGGAAATAGATTCCAACAGAGGCATCTCTCTGGAAGTTTTCTTTCTTTTCTTTTCTTTTCTTTCTTTCTTTTTCTTTCTTTCTTTCTTCCTTCCTTCCTTCCTTCCTTTCTTTCTTTCTTTCTTTCTTTCTTTCTTTCTTTCTTTCTTTCTTTCTTGTCTCTCTCTCTCTCTTTCTCTCTCTCTCTCTCTCCCCCTTTCTTTCTTTCTTTCTTTTTTAAATCTATTTCATCACACCAAGCCACCTCTGTGAAGGCAAGGTACATACATCGGGTTAAATAGCTGCAAAATTATAGCCACAGTAGCTAAGCTCATTAGGTGACAACTTTTTCCTTATTTCCATATTCTTTTGTCCCTACCACTATCATCATTTTCCTCCCTACCCAGCATCCTCTATTTAACACTCATAAAAGTAATAACATCCTCTTCTACTCTCTCCTCTCTTCTTTTCTCTCTCCCTTTCTTTTTCTCCCTATGTCTCTCTATCTCCTTTTTCTATCTCCATTTCACTCCCCCCACACACACTTTTGTCTTTTTTGTTTTTGGTCATTGATTGAGTACTGAAAGTAACACATGACTGGGGTGTAAGAGAACTAAGTTCGAGATATTACAATTTCACATAACCTCTCTGGATCTCTGTTGCTTTATTTGCAAAATTGTTTCTCCTAAAATAATGATTTTTCTACAGGAGTGAAGAACAGAAAAGGAAAAATGTGACTTTTGTGCTCATCAAAAAAAAGTAAACAGTTAAAAAAAATGTGAGAGCTACTTTGTAGGTTTTCTTATTTTAAGCTACAGATGAAGTGATCAAACCCACATCTTCTGTCTATAAGTCAAATATTTAGTGATTTTATTTTATAGAGATTTTCACTAGCCTCACCAATAAGCCCTTTTCTTAAAAAAATTTTTATTTATTTTTTGGCTGTGTTGGGTCTTCGTTGCTGCACGTGGGCTTTCTGACTTTCTCTAGTTGCGGTGAGCAGGGGCTACTCTTCCGGGGACTACTGTTCGTTGCGATGTGAGGGCTTCTCATTGGGTGGCTTCTCTTGTTGTAGACCATGGGCTCTAGGCGCCCGGGCTTCAGTAGTTGTGGCGCGCAGGCTCAGTAGTTGTGGCGCACGGGCTTAGTTGCTCCACGGCATGTGGGATCTTCCCAGGCCAGGGATCGAACCTGTGTCCCCTGCATTGACAGGCAGATTCTTAACCACTGTGCCACCAGGGAAGTCCCAGCCATTTTTAATATGAAACACCAGGACAGATTATCCAAAATTTAGGAAAGAAAGAAGTGAGAATTGCCTCTTCACTATTATTAATACCTGATAATTTCTCACATTGATGGTGCTTTTTAAACACAAATTAACAGTCAACAAAACAACTCGGGAAGAAGAATGAGATGGTCATTTTAGTGCTCTATTTTTCTGGTTCTCTTTGTTAAGTGAAGTGATGGCAGGTGATGGGGGTGATTAAGTACAGACTAGAAATGAGCTACATTTAGACACTGTCTACAATGGTTTTTCCTAGGATGAAGCCCTTATTTAACTTTAAATCCATAGTTCTACAGACTTGTGTTCTCTGAATGCAGCTGTGTAATTAGTAATCATCATTAATCATTTCTACTTCTGTACTTCTATCACCAACAGAATTATAGTAACCTATATTTTTAGTAAACTCTAACTGCAAGTTTAATTTGTTATTTATTTATTACTTTAAGAAGCAGTTTGCTGAACTGATTACACAAATCTAAAATAATGTAGCTGAAGATAGAAATAAAACTTCCCATCAGGAATAAATAGGATTTTCAAAAGAAGAGTATCTGCCTCTTGGCAAAAGGAAAAAAGAAAAAAACCCCAGAAAATTAGGCTTCCAGCTTTTTCTACCTTTAATGTGAAAATGAATATTCACGTGGGATGGCTTTAGACTATTAGAAAATGCATATCAGGTAACAGATGTATAATTTATGGACCTGATTGCTTTAAGCAGAGAAGATTAAAAATGAGTTTTGCAACTCAGGTTGTTCTCATGAGGCAAACATATGCTAATTATTCAGAATTGAAAACCTGACTGTGAAACATAAAACCAAAAGGAAAAGAAACTTCAAGAAACGTTTGAGAAGTAAACTGTCCCACCACTCAGAAAGATTTTCTTGTCTCTTTCTATGGGAAGAAATTAGGTGGTTATATATATATATATATATATATATATATATATATATATATATATATATATATATATATTTTTTTTTTTTTTTTTTTGCGGTACACGGGCCTCTCACTGTTGTGGTCTCTCCCGTTGCAGATCACAGGCTCCGGACGCGCAGGCTCAGCGGCCATGGCCCATGGGCCCAGCCGCTCCACGGCATGTGCCATCTTCCCGGACTGGGGAACGAACCCGTGTCCCCTGCATCGGCAGGCGGACCCTCAACCACTGGCCACCAGGGAAGCCCAGTTGTTTATATTCTTGAAAACTCCATTAGATAGTGAGAACTGAGCAGCTGAGATTCTCTTATGGGACTGTATGTAGACATTCCCCGGGTTCCGATTCAGGATTTCCAAGCTTTCTGGGGTGGATGGGTAAATAGATGTATCAGCTGGAGCCGAGAAGCATTCTCTGAGCCAGCCTCAAGATGTGAAGGAGACAGGGCTTATTTCATTTATGAAATTGAATCGTTCGTAGACTCAAGGACAAAAGTCTAACAATGAAGATGACTAACATAAAATTATCACTGTCAGACTTACATTATATCTGGAAGAACTGGATTATAAAAGCCAAGTCACGTGTTGTCAAGGGCCTGAGGTTTGCAAGGAAATTCTCTCAAAAAGGCCCATGCAAAAAATGTCCTGAAGTAGAATCTGAGACCTGGTAGCACAAAAGTGCCTTGAATGTCCTTAACTGGCAGGGTGAAGACCAGGGGACAGGGGCAGTTTTAAAGTAGCCACAGCCCTTCAATCACATTCAGGAACTGGTGCTTCGAAAAAACAAACCACCAAAAAGAGTACAGAGAAATGTCACAGCAAATCAAGTTAAAACATGGTAAGCCAAACTTTATACTCCTGTAAGAACAAGGAGTCCCAAGGAGAGATACACTGGACTTTTCAAATGTTCTACAAACAAAGAGCAATGCATCCTTCACTAGCATCTTATTTCCTGATTTTTGTTTTATTTTGTTCCGTTTTGTTAGTATTCATTTTAATGTCTTCTTTGGAAGAGATAGATTTTTCTCCAATTTAAAAAGAAACAGGAATGACCATCTAGGGTAGAATGGATAACATACAGTAGAATCTTACATGAATCTTAAAAATGTAATATTAAGAAAAACAAGTCACAGAAGAATATGTTTAATATGATTCCATCTGTACAAAGGTCAAAAATAGGTAAAATTAAATAATTTATTTATAGAGATCCATAGGTAAGTGGTAAAACGATAAAGAATAGCAAGGAACAACTAATATAAAATGCAGAATTATTGTTTCTTGGAAGGGGGCAATAGAGAGAGGGAGGTGTGATCAAGGAGGCATGGGGGGGGTAAGGGGGGGTGTCCCAAATATGGACGATATTCTGTTATTACTTATGTTGATGGTGCATGCCTGAGTGTTAATTTTATTATTATTCTTTAAACTGACCATAAATGTTATCATATACTCTTATAAATGTATAATTTACAAATTTGACTTTTTTTAAAAGAGATGGGTCAATTTTTATCATTTCATTTTGTTTCTTGAAATCCCAGCACTCCTATCTTCTGAAGGTAGCCTTCATCTGGAGAAATCTGTGAAGAAACTCAAGATGCAGCGTTTCCAGACTCGTAGACAATGCAGCCATAGAGCAAAAATAAACAAATAAATTAAAAATCAGGAAAAAAAAATCACTGGTTGGATGATTTTTAAAAGTCGGCCCCCATATATACTGCCTGCCATGGCCTGACACTCAAGGCCTTTTACCAGTGGAACCCAGTCTTTCTAAAGAGTATTTCCTAGAACTTCCCTGTGAAGCTTCTTTCCTTGTGAAATATGATTCCCTGTGCAAGCCTTACATTTTCCACCCTTGTGCTTTGATGATCTCTTTCCAGTTACCTATGTTTCCCACCCTCTTGATGATTGGCCATCACAGTTTGACCTCTTCTGGGAAACCACCACGATAACCTCATAACCTCAGTCTGAAGTGCTCTAGCCTTTTCCTGAACTCTTCAACAACTGCCTATTTAATTTTTCAAGCAGTTAATCTTGTGTGCCTTGTAACACTGGCATTTTCACCAACCAGACTTATTTTCCTCCTTGGCAAGGAGCTGGACTGTATTTCCTGTCCTTTGCAGGTAGCTGTAGCCACGTGATTGAGTTCTGCCCAAAGGAATGCAGATACCAGGTGCGTAGTTCTTCTCCAGGCCCTGTTCTAACACCTCCCACAAAATCCTCCACACCCTCTTTCTTCTCATCAGTGGTTACTTACAGGAACCCGAAGAAGCACTTAAAGCTCTAGGGAATTGTAGGCTCACGTCAGGGGTCATTAAACTTTTTCTGTAAAGGGTCAGATAATAAATATTTTAGGGCTTTGAGGATATATAAGGTTCCTGTTGCTGCTGCCACTGCTTCTACAACCCTTTAAAAATGTAAAAGCTCTTCTTAGCTTCTAGAATTGGGCTGGGTTTGACTTGGGGGCTGTAGTTTGTCAGCCCCTTCACAGATGAAAAGGTCTTAGATTTCAGAATGCCTATGTAAAGCACAGCCCTCTGCCCCCTACTCCCCCTGCCTCCTGTGTCTGCAACTGACTCACTTGGATTATGATGGGAATGATAACTTTTACTGTGTTTCGCTTTCTCTGAACTATAGCTATGAGACTTTCTATCTCAAATGCAATAAAGAGATAACTATTTGGGGAACCTGAACAAAGTGGAGCTCCAATTTCAAGAAGTCGAGGTCCATTCACCCACAAATAGTCTTCTCTACTAAAAATGTTGCTTATTCTAGAAGTATCTTGTTTGCTACGCTGCTTTGTCTAGTCCTTGTCTAGGGAACCATCGTGATCAAACAAATCTGCCTAGGCCAGAGCAGACTGCTTTAAAATCACAGCTTTAGAATCCAGCAGAAGAAGTTTCCAAGCTGGAGGAGGATCAAGAGGAGAATCTGGAAGAGTAAACAAAGAAAGAAGATGTGCGCTTCACCACATAAATTGAATCTGCAAAGCATATGGAAACCTCAGGTGTATCTGACTCATAATATTAATATTTTCTCTAAGATCTACAATCTTCCTCCTTCTCTTCTCCACTTTTCTGAAATAACCCACATCTGTGAAGTTTCTTCTTTTTTTATATTTCTCAGTCCCTAGTGATGCACAGAACTCACTAGTATCGACAAGCCCAGGCAACCTTTGGTAGCAAGTCAGGGTGGCGTAATGAAATGTTTGGGGAAAAAACTCCCCACCGCAGTCTGGTTCACTCAAACAGCTTGCCAAGATGATGCGGTTCTCATGCAAAGAAAAAGTGCTCCTTCACCTGTACCAGCAAGTTGCTCCCCCTAAGACAGACTGCATTTGTTTTGACACTGAGTGAGTCGCTCTTTTCTTTCATAGGCTGACACTTGTTCTGTCCCTTGAAGCTGCAAACTACCTCAAGGGCAAGTTTTTCTTTCTACACGTACTGTCTTCACTTACTTACTGATAGGCAAAACTTGAGAGGCACAAAAGGAACAGGAATACCAAGCAAAAAGCCAACAGACTCTGGTACCTGTTCTTGTAATGCACTTCCATTACCAAAGGAAGACGGTCTCTTTTCGATTGTGATGTGAAAAGTAGACAAGTGATAGCTTCCTACATCTGGCTCAGTCAAAGGAAGTTCAAAGCCTTCTCTATATTCTGGATTCCCACCTTCCTATCTCTGAAATTATATTTATAGAGACTATAGAGTAGATCTTAATTCTCAGCAACTACAAACAATGGACTCTGAACAGTTATTTATATGTGAGCTTTGAATCTACCAGCCTCCGTTCATTATTTGATGAGCTAGTATTAATAAAATATTCATAGCTCATGTGTTAACTCTTCCAGGGAACCAGCATTTCACTCAGACCTCTGAAAATCATCATTGTGTGCTTTAAGAAGCAACAGAAAACCCAACTGAATAAGAACTGACCTCCTTTCTGGCTGCCCTGGTAGATCACGCTTAGTAGCTGCAGTCCTCATGGTGCCTGTCCCCTGGGCCAGGACACCAGATGCCCCATGACTAAGTCTAACGCATCTAGGAACATAGATGGAGGTGGGGCAGGATGGGGAGAGAGATGACTGACTTTTGCATCCCATCAACGAATGAATGCTGGTCTACTTTGTTTAGACTAATCTAGAAGAACCCAAAGGGATAGAGCAGAATTAACCTTGTGTTGAATCTCCTGATGTCTTTCTTCTAATGCAATTATTTAAAATATAACTCAATAGAAAAGAGCAGCTCTCCTATAAATTTCTTGAAATGTTTATTCATAGGAAGGGTGTTGCTAATTTGATTAATTTTTAAGGATTTGTTAGATACTTTTCCCCCCCGAAATGGATGAAAAGATGATCAGTTTTAAATTTTGAGTATCTTAAGAGCAACATTGGCCCTAGTGAAATTTTGTTTGAGAAAATTCATAGGAAGTTACTGTGAAGCAACCATATTCTTAGAAAGCTTCTATCCAAGACTTAGTTGGGTCAGTTCTGAGGTTATTCTGGGAGTTGGATACATTTGTTCTCTCTCCGAATCACAGTTTCTGATGTGTTATTTTACAAGTTCTTGGTCTTTTTCTAAAAACTGACAGGCTTTTGGAAAAGTTAATAATTCAGTGAGTAAAATATGCTTATGTCTGCAAACAACAGAGATGAAACAATGTGCCCCATTTTTACTGTGAATCTTCCTAACGGTATTAAAAATGCAAACCCAAATCTGAAATAGAAAACGTGCAAAAGACTTTAGCCTTTAAATCTTCTCTGCAGGTTTTCCTTATCATACAATGTTTTCAATTTTCCTTGAGGTGAAACAATTTAGAGCCCAGCTTTAGACCACTCTATCCTATGCTGCAGAATTTAAAAAGGTTCTTAGAAAAATGTGGCTTCTATGAAAAATAGCTGTATTACACCAAAATGACTATTTCTACATTTTTTCAAACTAATGGAAAGATAAATTTGAGGATGATTCTCTTATAAGTGATACTAATGTCTTTTATCAATGCATCAGTGCAAATCAGATTTGACATCTTGTAAGGAGATATGAGTAGGACTTACCAGGTTTTGCAATGATATTTCAGTTATATCTGGGATGTAGCTGTCAAACAATAAGAATAGCCTCCTAGTCCATAAAACAATATGCCATCTTCAGACTAAAGATGAATACTGTATTTTAGAACACAAAAAGTTCCGTTTCTTGGGTTGCTATTCCACCTGTCCATAACTTCACAGAAAATTACCTATTAGAAGCTCAAACTCAAGTAAATAATTTGTGAAGTAATACATAAATTCATGGAAAGAAAGGAAATCCTATCTGCTGGCAGACTTTGCTGTGAGCAGTGCAAGAAGGACTAGCTCTTCTCCCCTGGAACCCTTGGTTTCCTTTGCCTGGAACCCTCTTTCTCCATCTTTGCATGGCTACCTCTGTCTTGCCTTGGGATCTCAGCTTAAAGGTCACCCTACAACGATCTTTCTGATCACCCAGTCTAAGTAGGTGCCCTATTATATAATTGTCCATGTAGCCCTTATAACTAACTGATATTCTTGGGTTTTGTTTCATGTCAATTTCCTTGCACTTGGAGAGCATGAACTTTGTGATATTCATGCTGTAATCCTAGCATCTAGAACACCTGCGAAGGCAAGTGTTATGGGTTGAACTGTACCCCCAGGGCCCCCAAAATATGTGTTGACATCCTAAACCCCAACACCTCAGAATGACCTTATCTGGAATACAGTTGTTGCAGATGTAATTAGTTAAGATGAGGTCATGTGAAGTAGGGTGGGCACTTAGTCCAAAAAGACTCTCTTCTGAGAAAAGGGAAAGGCATACAGACAGAGAACACTACGTGAAGACACAGAAACATGGAGAAGATGGTGATGTAAAGACAGAGGCAGAGATTGGAGTTATACTGTACAAGCCAAGGGACACCTGGGGCTACTAAAAGCTGGAAGAGGCGAGGAAAGGTCCTTCTTTAAAGCCTTCGGAAAGAGCATGGCCCTTCCAACACCTCAATTCTCTTTTCAAATGCTGACGGCTCTCATTCCACCCCCTCACACGATGGCCAGATACATGCCTTAAAAATGATACTAAAGAAAAATGGGATTTTAGCAATAAAGACTTGTTGTATAGCAAATGGGCTGAAACATATTCTATTGCAGTTTTCTGGTTCCGCTTGAAATAATATTGCTATAATTTCATCAGAAGTACTTATAGGAGGAAAAATTTTTACCATAACTTTGTACTAATGTTACTGTAAATTTGCATGTTTCAGCTAGCATTATTTAATAATTTTAAAATGCATTATGTATATATATATTTTTTTGCAGCAATAAGACCATGCCTTTGGGACAATGGATGGAATCAGAGTTGAACTGAAGCCAACTCCAGTTTTTTAAGGAAAAATTTTCATGACACTTCCAGGTGGGCAGATTCAAAGACAGCATGAATCAGTGTCAAAATGATAAAGGAAATATTCTGGGTTATTAATTCCCAAAGTCTGCATGACCAAAATAGTAATAGCTCAGAAACACAAATTCAACATGTACTCATTGTTAAAACTGATGTTTAGTGATTCCTTTTTTAAAAATCTGAAATCACTTGAAAACCAATCATACGTGTGTGTGTGTATATATATAGAGAGAGGGAGAGAGAGAGATATAGATAGATAGATACACACACACACACACACACACACGTGTGTGTGTGTGTTTGAAATCACTAGCATTTGGGAACTGAAAAAGTTTATGATGAAATCCTTAGAAAGGCTACTATAGCCAGTGACTCCATTTATATCAAGTATATCTTCCTAAATCAGTGGGAAGTGTGTTCACTTATTCCTCAGTGCCATAAGAGCAATTTCTTTAGCAGGCATATTATCCTATAATTGCAGTTTTCTCTCTGTCTCATCTGGACACAATACATAGAATTAAGTAAAAAGAAGCAAAGGGATGTACTGAAAACAAAGATCAGACTTTGTTGGGGGTCATGTGCAGGGTCTGAGAGCATTTCCTGTCTCATAGGAAGCGGTCACATCATGACTTGTCATCTATACTGTCTAGCCCACTGTCTCCTAATTTCCTGGAATAAAACCAAACTAAGCAAAACAATAAAAATGACAATTTTTCTATGTTTTGGAATTCCAAACTCTTATTACTGGAATGCTAAATCTTTCAACCCTAGTGGCTATTGTGCCGTCCAAAATTAACAGTGGTTTTTAATGGTTTGTTTTTTAAAATGTTATGCTTCTATCTATATCCCATAAATTATAACAACTTATTATAAATATTACTCTAAAATTCTGCAAAATGTTGGTTTAGTACTCAAATCAACCTTTGTTTTTACTTCCGCAAATGGTTTGAACAAAACTCATTCTCCCTTAAATATTAATTGGGTTTTAGATGTAGGCAAATGACCGGAAAGTGAGTAATAGGAAAACAATCCTTAGTTTTGTCTGTGAATTTGCCATTCTTCCCCTCTACATGTTCTTGCTGGTCTAATGGTTTCCAAATCTGGTCCATATTTTATCTTTTTCTTATAAAAGAAACCATCCCATATGGAAACAGGGTTATATTTTATCAGTACCATCACCACCAACTACATCACCATCACCACTTTTCAATTTGCAGAAAATTCAGCGTTATCTGCCAAGTTGGCAAGATGTCAAAAGTGCATAGATTGTTTTAATGAGAATAATTTCTTCCATTGTAGATGAATTTTAGGGACCCGTGTCAGGTGTGGGAGAGCTTCTGTGTCATAAGCTTTCACATCGCACAAATTAGTAGGATGGTCCAGGTACAGAGGCTTGAAGAAATCAACAAAAAACTCTGCTTTTCAAACCAAGTTGAGAGTTAATTTTAGGATACCCTTGGGAATGTGCAACCATGAGTGAGGTGTCCCTGGAGTAAAGGGTCAAACAGGAGCTGCAGGATGGGTTGAGGTGAGTGTGGGTCAGTACGTGTGTGGTAGAGGTTTGGCTAGTACACAATTTAATATCTATTTTTAAAGGAAACTCAGATTATGGAGGCAAACGCAAAATTTTCATAAAATTTTAGGACAAAAATGTTCTGTCCTATTTTCTGTTTGGAGCAAACATTCGTAGAGAGTACAAATTCATTTAGCTTAAGGAGAAGCATTTATCCAAGGTTTATCCAATCCAGTGTTGTTATTATATTAGTAAGGAAATAAAAGTGACTTACCAAGCCACTAGAAGCTAGATTTTCTGACTGTTAAGCCTCAGCTCTGATTCATAGCACTCTGAGGAAAAAGGAAATGCAGAATTAACATCTATTGAATATCATACATGGGCCGGACACAGTGAAAGCTGCCAGGCACTGTCTTCTTCCCAAGCAGAGGTTAAGGGCTAGGCTCCCAGTTAGATTTCTTCAGCAGGAAATTGGTTCCATCTCTTACTATCTGTGTGACCTTAGGCAGGTCACTTAAGTTCTCTGATTCCTAGTTTCTTCATGTATAAAATGTGGTTCATGAATGAACCTTCCTTACTGACAAGGATTAAGTGAGATAATCCTTAAGCCTTCATAGTGTTTGACACGTAAATGTTGGCTCAATGAATATTGAATACAAAAAGAGGAAAAGAAACTTGGCAGGTCATAGGGGTGCGGGGGATGAAGTAAGTGGGAGGAGATTTTATGCCTATTTTTACAAATGAGAAAAATTAGAGTTGGGTAAAATTCAGTAATTTGCCAACAAATTGCAAAACCAGAATGTGAAGTTTTGTCTGTTTCAACCCAAACTTCAGGTTGTGTCCGCTATACCACAATGCCTTATAGAAAGGTTAAGAGGCTCAGGGAACTAGAAAGAATGCTGGGATCATCCGCTTGGAGAGCCGGCTACTGCACTCATGCTGAGCTCTGAAAGCCTCCTGGCAGCTTCCCAGTAACTCTAGAAATCTACGAAGCTCTGAACTGGGTGCTGCCCAAGTGGCAGAAGCCAATGAGAATATTCAGGTGATAGTGCACATATGACTCTAGGTTAAAGTCTGGAATGTAAAGTTGGCTTCCTTTAGCTAATTACCAGTCCATTCTCAAGGGCAGGTGCTGTGTGTGCTCTCTTTCTGCACAGCTGACTTACTCCACGCCCAGAACTCTAAGAACTTGCTCTGTAAGACCTTGCTCTGTAAGAAATTGCTCTGTGTCAGCTCTGCCAATACTGTGACCTTGGGGAGGTCACTTAAGTCTTCAAGGCTGGTTTAGGACAAACGCTCAGGCCACACCTCCAACCAACTAATGCAGATTCTTACAGAATGAGACCCTGAAATATGTAATTTTTATGTAAACTTTTCACTGAAGTCAAGCTTACATCAGAAAAAAGAAAAAAAGTACAAAGCCTGTAAGTGTACAGTTCCACTAATTTTCACAAAGTGAATACAGTCTCAAATCAAGTAATAGATCAAACCAGACCAGAAGACACCCTTCTAGGCCCCCTATTAGTCACTCTTTCCCAAGATACCCACTATATATTCTTACTTCTAACATCATAGCTTACTTTTGCCTTTTTTTTTTTTTTTTTTTGTGGTACGCGGGCCTCTCACTGTTGCGGCCTCTCCCGTTGCGGAGCGCAGGCTCCGGACGCGCAGGCGCAGCGGCCATGGCTCACGGGCCCAGCCGCTCCGCGGCATGTGGGATCTTCCCGGACCGGGGCACGAACCCGTGTCCCCTGCATCGGCAGGCGGACTCTCAACCACTGCGCCACCAGGGAAGCCCCACTTTTGCCTGTTTTTGATATTTATATAAATGGAGCCACACAGTGTATGTTCTTTTGTATCTGGCTTCTGTTACTCAACAGAATGTTTGTGAAATTCATCCATGTTATTGCATGTAGTTACAGTTTGTTTGTTCTCATTGCTATATAGCAGGGGGTCAACCTCCTGTTTTGTGAATAAAGTTTTATTGAAGCACTGCCAGGCTAATTATTTGTTTTCCCTCCCCCTCCCCCTCCCCGTCCTCTCCTCCTTCTTCCTCTTCTCCTGATGGCTTAGCAGTGGTGAAGTTTTATTACGATTTTTTGAGCAAATGTCAAGAGGAGAATGTAACAGAATTTTATAAAGGAATATTCTCAATTGAATCACATTCTATCAGGGTTTGGCAATACCTATCTGTGTGAAGATGAGATATATAAAATCTCAGTACAGATCAGCATTAGATGAACATTTGCTATTGATTTTGATCATACTTTGAACTTCAATGAAGCAAAATGTATACTCCCCAAAAGAATTTCCTTCTTCATATTAATAGACCTATATTATCAGAAACTGTATTCAATTATTATTTTGTTTTGAATGGTATCAATTTTAAAATTGTGAAAACTGTTTCTCTGTTGTGATATAATACCTGCATCCTACATAATAGCCTCAGTTTTGATTTTTCTGGCCCACAAAGCCTAAGTATCTACTGCATGTTCCTTTACAGAAAAAGTTTGCTTATCTCTGCTCTAGACAGTGCCCAGTACTAAAACTAAGTGTACACGCAGTAATTTCTTTTGCTTGTTTCTGAGTCTTGGATAATTTTTTCCAACAGAGAGAAGCGCACAACTTTTCTCTTATGAAGGTTATGTTTTATACAGGGAAACCAGGCAATAAATAAAAATGGATAATAGATAAGGGAGTGCTATGATGAAAATAAGGTGATGTGATAAAGATGATGGGATAGAGTGATGGGGATGCAATTAGATTGGGTGGCCAGTGAAGGCATTACTGCGGAGGTACCTGAGAGTTAGGAATGCTAAAAAGGGGCCAGATGGGCAAAGAGTTTGGGGCAGACCGTAGAAGCATTGGGAATAATAAGTGCAGAAATCTTAAGACAGGAATGAATTTGGTGCTTTTGAGGGAAATAAAGAAGGCCAGTGTGGCTACGCCAAGATTAGAAGTGAGCTATAGTGAGAGGGCTGGCAGCGCCCAGGGCAGCTCTCCTGTCTGCCTCCTGCATGGATCATGAAGCCTTCAGGCTAATTTGTTTCTGTATTGTCTACAGCTGCTTTCACACAACAATGCCAGAGTTTAGTTGCCACAGAGACTGTTTGGCTGCCAAAGCTGAAAATATTTACTATCTGACGCTTGACAGAAAAAAGTTTGCTGACCCCTGCTCTATAGTATCCAATCGCGAGTATACCAGCATTTCTTCATCCATTTTACTTTCGATGGGCATTTGGATTGTTTCTAGTTTTGAGTTAATACAAATAGTGCTGCTGTGAACATTCTTGTACATGTTTTTGGTAGCATGTGTACATATTTCTATTGGATGTATGGCATGTGTATTTTTTGAAACCTCTGATCGATTCTAGTGTACAGACAGGTTTGGGCACTTCTACTTCAGAGATGTTTAGAGAGTTGAAATCCAAAGTGTTTAAACTGTCGTGCCCCAGGTTACACAGAAAAAAACTGGCAGAGCTGAGACTGGCAACCAAACCCCTGTTTCATGGAACAGTGCTGTTTTTCCACTGTAGTTCCTATAGCCGTTATCTTTAGAACATTAACTTAGAAGGGTCTTTACTTATCCAAGGTCCTTCACAAATATGACTCTTTTCTACCATTTGTGGTTGTACCTTTTAAAGAACAGGAATGGATTATATAAATCACTTAATCCAACCCCTTCATCTTATAAATAAGTAAACTGAGGCATAAGGATATTAATAATTCGTCCAAAATAGGCATTTGAATCATGACTTTTATCACGTACTACAAAATGATTTTTAACTTGCTGTTGCATCTGCACTTGTCTTTACATTTAATACTATTCCAGTCAATTAACTGACACAAGGAATGCCTATTTGCTTCAACTATTTAAATTTGCAGAAATATCTAAATTAAAACTCATAATTTCTCCCCCCCTTCCAGCTCTATGGCCTCTCCCCTGCTTCTAGGTGATCCATTTTAACAATTTGTATTTTCATCATCTACATATAAATATATTAAGATGCCTGTAACTGGTATGAGTCCACAACTTTGATGAGGAAGAAATATAACTTAAATTTTCTTTAACTTAAATTAATTTCTGGCTTGAGGTTCCATCCCAGCAGTTAGGTGGCCACTCAGTCTCAGTTAATTTGGAATAACCTCCTTTTTTCCTATAACTGGGCCTGCATTTCAGGGAGGGGGTTATGTAGGACCAAGAAATTGAGTGGGAGGGAGAACATGAACAGCATCTGATTCTTCGTAATCATAGTGATATTGATACTTCCTTCATCTGGGCCTTGGCCACTGGTTCCCACAAATGCATTGGCCCCTGTTGTCAGACCCTGTCAGGTGCAGTGGTTTCTGTGCTATGTCTGAGCCACAGCACTCTGTGCCGGGCTGTCTGAGGCCTTACCTGCCTGGCTCCCTACAGCCATTTCCTCTGCAGGCTCTTCCAGCCTCCCTGGCCTCCACCTGGAAATTGAGTGCAGTTTCCTCTGGTCTTAGATCCCACCAGCCTAGCTGTAGTTTTCCACTTGCTCAGGCTCCATCTGAGGCTTTTGGCATTGGGCCCCCTTCTTCCAGGCTCACCTCCACACTCACTGCTTTCCTTCCAATACACTCTCATCTCCCCCCAAGCTGGGAGCATCTCCTCTCCAACCTTTAATAAGCATCCTTGTACACGTGTTTTGTACACTTGTATTTTCATGTCTGTCATATACCTTTTTCCAGTCAGGCAGTGGCGAGACCCCTCTCTTCTCCAACCCTCAAATATTTGCAAGTTTGACTTTTCGGAAACCGGTTGCTAGGACGATTCTTTTGTCTGTTCATACCTCATTGGGAACAACACGCCCGGAGCAGTCTAGGGGCCTGAATGGGAGTAATGGTAGAAGGGGGTAAAATGTGAACTAGTGGAAGAAAAAAAAAAAAACATGGTTAATATCACAATCTTATCCTACTACAAAAGTAGGCACATCTGTAAAAGAATTATTTAGTTTTGCTTTTATTCTAAAATTGGCATTATACAGTATATCAAACTGTAGCTTGTACTTTTTCACCGAATGTATCTTGGACAAATACATGCATACAGATATGACTCATTATTTTTAATGGCTTCATAGTACAGTTTGTTCAATTATTCTCCTTGCTGATGGATATCCAGGTTGTTTTTGTTATTACAAACAATGATAGTATTAACTAATATTTATTTGGTATTAAAATATAGTAGACAATGTTTAAACACTTAACATGCATTCTACCGTTTAATCTCTATAAAAATTTCATGAGATATATCATACTTTGCCTTCTTTTTTGCAGATAAGAAAATTGAGGCACAAAAGGATTGAATAACTTACAAGGTAAGTTATGGATTTGAATTTCACCAAGTCTAACTCTAGTGGCCGTGCTCTTAGCCAACACACGGTTCTGCGTTTTTCCTTCAATGAGCACACCTGTATACAGGTTCATATAGTTTATTTTTATTTCTGTCATATAACCACACAGAACTGAGATTGTAGGTAAGGTCTCTGTGCATTTTTATATTTTGACAAATGCTGGCAGATTACTTTTGGGTTGAAGCAATTTACAGAACCATCCCAAGTGTTCAAGAGTAAGGATTACCCCCAAGACTTACCAACAGTGGGTGTCAGGCCTTGTCTGAAGTTATTTCATGCTGGTAGGAACACTCTCCCTCCATCTCAAATGATGATCAGATGTTTCAGTTTTCACTTCCGTGATTAATAACATGGATGTCAAACATCTTTTCTTAGGTTTATTGGTCCTTCGTATTTCCTCTGCTGCAAATTGCCTGTTCACATCTGTCATTTTCTAATTAATTTGCAAGAGCTCTTTGTGTATTAGGGGTATTAAGCCACTGTCTTATATGTACTGTAAATATTTTCTCTTACAAGATCATTTGTTTTCTTCTTTATACCACACAGTAGTTATACATGTTAATTTAATCAACTCTTTTCATTTTTTCCTTCATAAACTAGTTACATAGTACTCTATAGTATGAATAGTTTTTTAAAAATATATTATTTACCCTGTTTCCTATCTTGCTAAAGAAAGCTTTTCTCATTCCATAGCTATACAAATGTTTTCCTGATGTTTCTTCTAATATCTTTATAGTTTTTCATGTTTTATATCTGGTTCCTTAATACAGCTGGAATTTACTTTTGAATATTATAAGATAGGAGCTGATGTTATTTTCTTGCTAATAGATAGCCAATTATCCCAGTTTTGTTTATCATATGTACTTTGAGTTGTATGTATAATGAATATTATACTTCCTCCCCCAATGACTTTCACTCCCAGATACACTTGGATCTATATCTGGGCCCTATTCTTTTCTATTGACTTATCATTTTTAATACCAGTATCATTCCACTTTGATTCCAGTAACTTTAAAGTAAAGTTAAATATCTGTTAAATGAAGAACTCTCCCTCATTTCTGAAACAGACCTATAAAGTTCATTAGATACTTTTCTTCTCCAGATATTTAATAATATCTCAGTAGACCAGGATGCTACCTTCTTATAAACTGGTTTTCTCATGAATGAAGAAATGCAACTTTATTAGGAAAATGAAGCTCCTTATGTCTGAAAATTTACACGATCTGACATTTTTCAAATTCTGTTATATAATATTATCAATGAATTGACCTTGAATTTGGATTAGAATTAGAATTTTCTCTCAGCTTTAGACGTTATCTAAAGTTCAGACAATTGAGAAATAAGCCAATAAGGGGAAAAAGTTAGCAAATTTATGACTGATAAAAATCATTATTTTGTTTGAATAGAAACAATTGAATTTAGCAATAACTTAACTGAAAAGTTAAATACTTATTACTCTTGTAATTCAATGTTTTTTTTTGGTGTCCCTTCCCCTGTCCCCAATCTTTATCACTAATTTGCACCCAGCTTTAATTTTAGAAGCTTTTTATTCCAAGCTTCATTATGGATGTGAGAGAGCTAAAGTTTATGGGTTTTTTAATGCCAAGATCTTAACTAATTTTCCATCAATGTCCATGGGTGTGTTGGTTCTTGTGACTTTTGCCTAGGCTATTCCTGTTTGTAAATGCAGCTCCACAGGCATATTTCTCTAGCTCTATCTATGTTCAAGCAATCCAAATAGAACCGCCCTGTATGTAGTATATTACTAATTTATAACTGAAACTGGCACAACAATGATTCACGTGCTGTATGTAATATCTATTACTGCTTCCTACGAACCCTGAAAACATTTTTATTTTGGGAAGAATTCTGTCTGAATACCCACCACAGTGGATTTTTGCCCTCATTTCCGTAGTATTTATTTTCGGTGGCGTTTGTGAGACGATGAGGATCTATTTTGGTTAGGGACCCTATTCTCTTCCCAGAGGAGGAAGTGACAGCCCAGTGCTTTGTCTCCAGCTCCAAAGCTGTTAGACAGTTCAGACAGGGAGCTCTGTCAACCAGGCACCAGGAAGGCTTCTCTCTTCTGATGGAACAACTGAACAATTGTTACTATTTACAATGGGCCAAATGGAGAAGTATTCTTAGAACAATAAGAAAAGGGAAAGTTAGCCACCAGACAGGAAAGAAGGCTTTCAAGCAACATCAAACTCAGAGAATGTGAATGTCTTTAAAATGTAAACAGTTTACCCATAGCACCTCTCCAAATAACAATACCAGGGTTGCTTGCCATGTGCAAGGCACTTGACTTACACTATTATCTCTAATCCCCTAATAGCCATACAAGACAAGTGTTAATCCAGTCTGACACAGAAAGAAACCAAGGCCAAAGAGCTTGTAATAACCACTCCATGGCTGGTAAATGTGGAATTCAAACCCAAATTTGGATAATACAGTTAAGATATCCCCATACTCTTACCTACCTTTTTTTTTAAATTAAAAAATGCATGGAGATTTACAGTTCTTAATGGGTGAATCTATAATCTTCTTACAAAAAGCACCAGGTAGCACTGAGGGCTCCACTGATACTCTGAAATATGTTCTTTCTGAGTTTCTCTGAATACTGCAGAGGCAATGGGAATCAGAAGAAAACTTGCTAAATGCCGTGTGATATGACAGCCCCCTTTGTCACATACATAATTATTCCCTCTCTATCACTCTCAAACTCTGCAAACGACCCGTGATATGAACTTTTATTCTGCTTACAGTAACTTCAAACCCTGAAGATAAGTGTGTAGATTAGATATCTATATTCACAATAACCATCATACTAATTTTTAACAGACCAATTGGGTTATCTATGGCACAAGTATGATATAAGCATCTGAAAAATAATCATCTGTTTTAAAAGAGTTGGGCTTCTTTCCATTAGAGTTTTAACATTTCCCTGAAAATTTCTATTAAATGCTAGATCAAGGAAGCAAATCTTACCTTATTTATAGATAATTTACAATAGGTGAGAGGAGAAAATAATGGATCTAAAAGAGAGATGCTGACTGGGTTGTTTTGCATATGTAGTAATATATGAGAAAAAATAAATAATTGATCTAAGAGCTATAACGGACCATGAAAAGTTGCTAGTTTTCTAGTTCCTTCAGATATAATGACACAAATAATTTTATAGTTTTTTGCTAACTTTTTCTTTTGTTCCACTGGGCCCAATCTGGGCCTACTCTACATTTAGGTGGACAAAGGGGATGTTTGTGTGGTATTATTTAAAGCTCCCCTTCTCACTGACTAGTACCATGCTTTCATTCAAGATTTCCTTGTCCTCAGCTCCTGCAACGGCCTGCCACCATTTTTAGAAATATCCACTATGTAGAGGGGAAGGGAACTTCATGCTCCCACTAGCTCTTGTTGATAACATTTTCACGGATAGGTTAGTCATACATTAGTTACCATCACAGAAAGCAGGATTCTGGGCAAATAAATCAGACAAAGCAGCAGTGCACAAGACAGGTATGCGAAGTTAGGATGGTGAGAATAAGATGACTGGCATCTGGAACTCTGTCGAGGACACTGGACACTAAGAGGAGGATGGGGTGGAATGGATAAAGAATGATAAGAAAGAAAGCATTAAAAGAAAAATAATTCCCCCAAAGAGGAGATAGAAGACTTCCTCATCCTTTTGCCTAAGGTTCCCTGAAGTCTATGTTTGTTAAAATGATCAATCTATAGGACACAACAGACCTTAGCATGGCTGCCATTCCTACAGTCCTCCTCAGAGGGAAACTGCTGTAGCCACAGCACCTGCTGAGGAAGTTACTCTAAGAAGTTCCTCAGGCATAAGTGTCCACATTTGCTCCACATCAGCCTGCTTCCCACAGACAGTTGGAGCAGCGTGCACGCCTAACCCAAAGGCAGTAAACAGCCTCCAAGGTGGTCTGACCTCTATGAAAAATGGTGATTGCTTGCACAACCTACTTATTTTTACTTGAAAGAGCAATTGACAGACGAACTGTGGTTCTTCAGACTTCGGTATTGGCAGACAATTTCTTAAAAATGAACAAAGTGTGTCCATCATTTCAAAAAAGGACCTGGCAGTATGCGTTGTGAATGATAAAATTTAAAATTTGAAATGAAAAATAAAGTTTTGGGAAACGTGTAGCTGCCATGTGGAGCTTGACAGCTTTCCAAAACTTAAACACTGTTTTTTAAATGCTGGTGAGATAGGTGATATTAACAAATGTGATTTCTTGGATACCGTGTAATGATGCGTCAACATTTACAAGATCTGCATATCTCATTGAACTAAATTTTCCAGATGACCAATACTTAATATTACAAAAGCCACGAGTGAAATATTCATTTAAAGTGCAAGGTAGATACATGAATTTTTTTTTTAGAATAGTGAATTTTAATGTAACCGAGCAAGCAAATTTCATTGATATGATTTCAAACTTCATGTTGCGCCTAATCTTTAAGAAACCGCCACTTGCTGAGTTTTGGTATTCTATCAAAGAAGAATATCCATAATCATCTGGAAAGGCTATTAAAATACTCCTCCTTCTTCCAAATACACATCTGTGTGAGGCCAGATATTCTTCACATACTTTAACCAAAACGGCATAATGCAACATATTGAATGCAGAAGCAGATATGAAAATCCAGCATTTTCTTTTAAGCCAGACGCTAAAGAGATCTACAAAAATGTACAATAAATGTATGCTTCTCCCTAATTATTTCCATTTCTGAATATACAATTATTTTTCAGAAAATGTTATTTATGTTAACAGGTAATGAGTTGATTATTATTATTTTAAATGCATTAAAATATTTTTAAAACTTCTCAATTTTAATTTCTGATATGGTAAAAATTGATTGATATAATCCACATAAACAAAACCTCTTCGGGTTCCTCACCAGTTTTTAGAAGGAAGCTTAAGACCAAAAAGTAGAAGCTACTGCTTTTATTCCCATTCCTTCTTGAAAAAGGTAGGTAACGCTAAAGAGGAACCACATTTACGGTTTCATCGCAAAAGAAAAAAAATCAGATACAAAAAATTCAGAAATGTCCAAAGGGAATTTCTGTTTTTGAGACCAAAGTCCCAAGTTAAATATATGAAAAGTAAAATAGACAAAGACCCACACAACCAAAATAGATTCTTGGCATACTGATAGCTCGTTAGCTAGGAATCCAGCATAGCGTATGAACACAAAGTCAGCTACTAGGTGGTTACATTTAAACTAAGACAATAATTGCACAAACAGGTTTAATCACTGACAGTGCAAAAAAAGTCATCTATTTTGAATCAAGTGAGAGACTTTCATAGTTTGAAAATATATGGATTCTTTAATGCCACCAGATTTAGTCATTAAAAACTGGGTATTAAACAAAGATCTTATTTGCATTGCCTTATTCATATACAATATTCAGATAACAAAAACAAAGCTAAAACTTTTAAAGTCATGCACAAGTAACTGCTCACCATTTCTTCAGAGGCTTTGATAGTACAAGAAAGACTATATTTTGGTGACGGTGGTAGTTTAAGTTTCAGTCAAATTCTGTCAATTACAACAAATTTCAACAATGACAGTCTCAATTGTTGAGCTTCCAGAATGTGTTTTGTCAAATATTAGCTTAAATAGGTTATTACCTCTGACTTAAAATACCTTCGTTATTAAGATTTTTGTATACATACTCATTATAATAAATATCTGATCTGTAGCTTTTTTGAGTTTTGGTGCAATATTGATTAATGTTTTTCACTAAGTAAGAAATAGGTGTATTTTAAAGAATACAGATACAGAGCTGAGGTGCTGTCTTGCTGTTTTTATTATTGTAGTTATACTTCTTATACAAGTGAAAAACTGAAAAAAATTTACAAAGTAGCTACATTAACCAAATTCAATAAAATCTAAGTTAACTATGATAGTTGAATCAATGATGTGGCTTTCCAGAAGTTAAACCACTGCTGGCAGCAAGCCCTTGGCACTACTCTAGCAGAATTATTTTGGTTTGACATGAAGATACTACAGTGTTATTAAATGGTAAGATGGCTGTATTCACTCACAGCTCTTTGTTTTAACCAAACTGCAGCAAAACCTTCCTAGGTACAGGATGCTATGATTTCATTGTTCTTCACTCGTATTCCTATTAGCCAGAGCTCTTGAATTCATCGGGCACTGAATTCCCCTAATGGTACCAATTTTGACAGTGATCACCCAGATGATCCGGCATTTGATCACATCAATTATTTTATTACCTTTAGAAATGAAAATGCAAACCTTAAAAATTCTGCAGAGAACTTGAGTGACCTCAACTGTGTGACCTCAGAGTCCAGTTGAAGAAACCATGCTTCAGAGTAGAAAGCCTTGGCTGGAGCTGCAGGAAATAGCCTGCCTGCAGAGGAGATAGTCAGGGATGATTTTATTCCTGAAATTGGAAATATACAAGCTTGTCAAAGCTTTCAGAGCTATCCTAATTGAAGGGCCGCAAGTTAGAGAAGCTACTCCTCAAGAGAAGAGCCTTTCTTTTTCTCGGGAAAGCTAAAATTTCCACATTGATTTCCACTTACCATTAAAAATAGGAAGTTTCCATGTCAAGAACACTTTTACTTGCAAATTTTATATAAAATTACTAGTGAGCATTTTTGGGCAACATTTGCCCCATTCTAAAATCTAAAGCAGAAGTCAGCAAACTGTACCAACTGCGAGTGTAATTAAGCTCACTGTCTGTTTTTGTACAAGTGTGAGCTAAGAATGCTTTAAACATTTTAAGAGTATTGTCTTAAAAAACATAAAATAAAAAGGAAAAAATAAGCCAAATAATAAACAGAGAAGGTATGTGGTCTGCAAAATACAAAAGAGTTACTCTCTGACCCTTTACAGAAAAAGTTTTCTGTAAACCCCTACTCTAAAGAACTGCCTATTTTTTTTAAAGTAATATCAATCTTGTCTTGGGGGAGGGGTTGATAGTATTCATATTCTGTCCTCTTTCTTCTTGATCCTCTTTCATCCTTTATCTTTGCCTCTCCTGTTATTAAATGAAAGGCTTTTAATATATTGCTATATATATTTGTTAAATAAATACTATCATTCAGTCCTTTATTTTAAAAACAGGTGAGAAGGCAATTTATATTAATCTTACTATTTAAAAAAAAAACACTAAAATGAAATAGTCTGCTTAAAATTTTTTTTTCCTGTGGGACAGTAATCTTGAGAAAAAGAAAATGTGGGGCTTCCCTGGTGGCGCAGTGGTTGAGAGTCCGCCTGCTGATGCAGGGGACACGGGTTCGTGCCCCGGTCCAGGAAGATCCCACATGCCGCAGAGCGGCTGGGCCCGTGAGCCACGGCCGCTGGGCCTGCGCTTCCGGAGCTTGTGCTCCGCAGCAGGAGAGTACGCCTCTGCCCGCGTACCGCAAAAAAATTAAAAAAAAAGAAAAAAAAAAGAAAATGTGACCTATTTACCTTAAATGCAGTATTAAAGCAAAACTATTCCTTACAGTCTTCAATTTGTCCTCTCATTCTTTTTTTTAGTAATAAAAAAGTAGGTCACTAACGTTCCCTAAGTTTGGGAGTAACTTGAAAAATGTTTAACCCGAGCTCAGGGCTTCCCACGCAGAATAAGTAATTACTAGACCCGGTAAAGGACAACAGAACATGAACTTCGCTTTCTAAAGCTCTTTTCCCAGGAATTAAAGCATGAATAATATTTGTTTAGTAAAAATCTAAATGGATTAATACTCTCTAAGCCTGCAGAGAAATTCACTTTCAGAGCTGCAAAAAGGTTTATAAGCTTCATTAATAATCCATTTTAAGTATGATTAAGTGCTTAGAATATGTTTAAATTCCCAAGAATTAGTTGTTTGATTAACTATTATGTTCTCCTTTACCTAACTCAGAGAACACTTTTAAACAGCTGAACAAATGTCATAATTACTCACTAAGGAAATAAAATGTGGTGGGTAAGTGTCTGGGTTCTATGTCATCTTCAATGGATTATTTAGGAAAGAACATTTGAAACTAAGTCCACAAGAATATGCACTGGGACACAGACTGCTGATGAGAGCATTTGGTCCTGAACTCGAAAGACTAAAGAGAATAATGTTTTCTTCCCTGAAGGCAGATAGATGGGTACTTGCTAAGAGCTTCCTTAAGCAAGAAAGTTAGGATTCCTGCCGCATTCTCCAGCCCCTCAGTCTCGGTTTCCTTCATTTCAGGAGTTATCCGCAGGAAGCGAGAAAGAGGCACCAGAAGACAGAGGCTGTGGCGCCCCCTTGGTTGTCTGAGGACTTGATCTACATTAATCTGTGTGCTGCCCGTGGGTCTAGATGGTGAGCCCACCATAACCAGAGACATCTCACCTGTTAAGAAATGCTGATCCAGAGCTTAACTCAGGCAGCCTTGGGGTCACTAGGGCTGCACCCAGCACGCCCCTGGCACATCACGCACACACCTCTTTGAACACTAACTGTTGCCAGCAAACAGCTCTGTAAGGACTTCGGAGGAGGTCGTGCCCTCCAGGTCTCTGGAAAAACTGGTAAAGGTCTCTGAGGACACAGAGGGCACTGCCTTCCCAGCACCAGGAGAATCCTGCCCTACACCCTACAGTCCTTATCTGCAAACTCAAAGCGTGGTGTTCAGACCCCCGTGGTTGTGGGCAGCAGCCTTCCCAGAGTCGGGACTACAGTCTGCTGCAGCTGCTCTCCTGGGTGTCTCACTGCTGCTCCTGTACTTCCACTCGAAGCTCCACTCTTTCTCTGACCCCTCAGGCCAGCTTGGACCCAAGTCCTGACATGTCCACGTTCTCAGACTTTATCCCTCCAAGTATGCATGAGTCAGGGCAGCTGGGATCTCTGGCTCTTAAAGCACCTCCTCCTGCACCACTCCCACTCCTACCGCCTGACCAGACCACCACCTTTGCCCCTGCTGGATCTTGACCTCTGGCGCTCTCAGAGCAGCCAGCCAGCTTGAAGTCTGAGCTTTGGCCTGCGCCCTGTAATTCAACCTTGTCTCCTCCTCAGGCTTAATGTTCCTACACTTGTTTTATGAACTTACCCTCCAGCTCTGAGCTCTAGCTCTGCCTTGGCTGGCCTGTTACCTGAGCCACAGAGCCAGGCTGGCAGAGTCCCTAAAGTCTCTTCATGCCTATTCCCCAGGTTTGCTGAAGCTATTTCTGTGCTTCCAGATTCCAAGGAATCTCCAAATATAGGACAAAAGTGGAAACTAAGGGAAAGAGAGTTAATAGGGAACACATTGTCCCAGTAAATTTCCGCTGTGAATGCTGGATGAGGAATTACAGAAAGGCAGTTTTTACATCACCATTGACAAATATTCTTAAGGGAAGGTGAGGCTTGGGTGATAGAATGAGATAGATATTCACTGGAAGTAGAACAAGTCTGAATCAAAAGCTCATCTCTTTTACTTGGCTCCTTTCATAGATAAGAAAATGGAGGACCAAAAATATAAATTGACTTGACCAATATCACTCTAGTTAAAATAGAGCAAAGTTGGAACTAGAGTCTTGCTTCTTGGTTGGGTACGGTATTCTCCACCTTCGTTCTTTCAACAAGCATCCATTGAGTATCTACTCAAGGCCATGTTATTAGAATTTACCAATTCTTGGGTATATAATAGGTGTTAGAAAGATTCAAAATAAATATAACAAAAAGAGCCATTTTAAGGGACATTGATCTGGTGAAAAAAAAAGTAAATATATATTAAGGATTTTAAAGTAATCCAAGGTTATTTATGCTTGTGTGGTAATAGAAGTATACATAATAAATAAATAGAAGTTTTCATGGGAATTCAGAAAGAAGAACCATCAAATTGGGCTGTGAGTCTCAAGGAAGACATGTTGGATGCTACAGAAATTAAACTGGGAGACAAAAGTTAGGATTTAGAACCTTTGAAAGGAGTGAGAAGGATTTTTAAGTAGGAGAAACTGAAGATTTTTGTTGGGATTTAGAAGAAAAGGTTGTATTGTTTGTGTGGGGACAGATTATAGAAAACCTTGGGAAAAACCCATCAAAAGTGTTCAGGGGCTTCCCTGGTGGCGCAGTGGTTGAGAGTTCACCTGCTGATGCAGGGGACACGGGCTCGTGCCCCGGTCCGGGAAGATCCCACATGCCGTGGAGCGGCTGGGCCCGTGAGCCATGGCTGCTGAGCCTGCGCGTCCGGAGCCTGTGCTCTGCAACGGGAGAGGCCACAACAGTGAGAGACCCACGCACCACAAAAAAAAAAAAATCAAAAATAAAATAAAATTCCAAAAAAAGCAAAAAATAATTAAAATGGTTGTTATAATTTCATCAGAGCAAATGTCCAATACCATTATATCTGCCATGAAGATCATTGTACTGCGAAAATGATTTTTTGTGATATTTATAAGAAACTAAAATCTATTTTCATTAGTTCCAGCTTTTATTCCATTAACTGATATTCCATGTGATGCTTATTCCACAAGAGCCAAAGCAAAAATGATCTGTGCAGAAGACATTGTTGTTATTGTAGTAATTGTCTCCACTAAGGATTAAAATGCTCACTATTTTACCTATAGTTTTGGGGAGAGATCAGTATTTTATACAAAAACAGTTTTGGCCACAAATTAATTTTTCTTGTGCCTTGCTTTTTTTTAAACTAAATACCTTCTGACTGAAAATTGTTTCTCCATCATAATTGGTAATAATAAAATAAATGCATATTGGAAGATTTTCCACAAAGGTTGTCTCAGTATATTCTCATAAAGTCTTGTGAGGTAGCAATTACTGTTTTATTTTTTGATGGGTCAGGATATTGAAATCCAAATGAATTAAAATTCTTTTTAATTCCTATAACAAGTCAATGGAAAACCCATATTTTGTGTTCATGGCTGGCTTCCCAGTACATTGTTCTTTTCATCAGCCTTATATATCATGTGTTGATTGCAATGGAGCAATGATTGAAAGTCCCCACAAAGGTTACCTTAAAATTGTTTTATTGTTTCAGCCAAAGTATTTTGTCATAGTCAAATGTGGTGATCTGTACTCTTGTGCTTACTCTACACTGGTCCACCAGCACTTTGCTTGGCACAGTTTTAAAGCTCTCACTTATAAGTGGAAACATATGCCCTCCCTCATCTCCTGTGTCCGCTCTCCCCTCATCCAGTATCCTCCCTCTCACCCGGATGCTGCCACATCTAATGAGCTTACAATTATTTTTAAACTTCTTTCCATGAGGTGGTATCTGCATACCAGCTGGGGGGAGACAATGTAATCCATCTTGCAGAAGTTAAACCATGGGTTATGTGAAGAGCAGGAGGTGGTAAGAAGGGGATATTTGATGAAACTCTCCATAGAAATGTCAAACTCCATGTCACATTTCTATCTGACTCCAGATTTCAGAGTTCAAAATGTTTGTGCTAGAACCAATCAGTGGAATCATTTCAAGTTCAGAGAAATATTTCTCCCAGATTAACAAAGAAAGATAGAGCGAGAGTGAGAGCAAGAGAGAGAGAAATGGAGGGAGAGAGAAAAAACAGAGGGATGGAGGAAGGAAAGAGAAGCAAAGAAAAAGATGAAGAAAAAAAAGGAAAGAAAAAAGAAAAAGGGGGGCAGGGCTTTTTGTACATGCATGTTTTCCTACTCAAAAAAAAAAAAAAAATAATGGCTTAGCTAATTTGATTCATTTGACCAGTGAAGATGGTTTTGGTTAGAGAACAATAAATTTCATCTGGCCAGTGGCCTTAATTTGCAAATTCCTATCAGAGGTTATTAATGGGTAAACAATGCTATGACCAAAGAACTAGACAAGGGTATATACATAGTCCTGTTGAAGAACAACAAAATCACATGTGAAAGAACAATTTGGATAATGGTCCAGTACCATGTAGTTGTTAGGAGCTATTGCCTGAGGTTTCCACTTGAGGTAAGGAAGGAACATTACATGGCCCTGCCATGGCCATGGTGTTCTCATCTCAGTAAGCATCACCACCAGCTACTTCAGTCCAAGCCTGGGACCCATCAATGCTTTGTACTTTCCTCTCAAAAGAAAAACACCAGGAAAGGGATCTAAGAGAAAGAAATCTCCTGACTAATTGGAAGGTGGGCGGGTATGCTAACCAGTCCTCTTCATCTCTCTCATCTTTCTTTGCTGCAGCTGTCTTACTTTACGCACCCATTTTATTGTGCCAGTATAATTCCAACAGTAGCTTGACTCTTCCTTTCTCCCTAATCCAGCTACCATGCTCTTTCCAAAGCCCAAATAAAATCCTTTCGCTAAAAGAACTTAAAATCCTTGAATGCCCTGCCCTTGCCTCAGAATAAAATTGAAAGGCCTTCACCAAGAATGCAGGGCCTTTTATGAGTCAATCCTTACTTAATTGTCAAGTATCCACTTCACATTCTTTCATCCCTCAAACTGCCCATTGAACAAACTTCCATGTGGTTCCAGAAAAGGCCACACTGTGTCATGACGCCCTGTCTGTGCACTAGCTCTACTTTGGAAGGGTCCTCTCCCCTGCTATTTCACCTGGCTGGCTTGCTGCTGACCTCATCCCTTTCGACAAGTCTCCCTGCCCCAGCCCGCCTCCTGGTGTCAGAATCTGTTTTAGGTATCCCTCGGGAGGCTCACTCCCATCTCACGATCTACTCTCCCTTATCATGGCAGCTATCAGAATTTGTTTGCTTTTCTGTGTCCACACTAGATTTTTAATTCCTTCCTAGCAGGCACCTAACACATTCCTCGCACAGATAGATGCTCAGTTCAGTAAATCCTTGTTTAATGACTTAAAGAATTAATGAATTAACTAACCACCTGGTAACCAAAAGAAATGAAGAGGAGACAAGGATATGAAGTTTGGGATGGGCGGTAGTGGTGGTAGAGTTGTTTCTCTGCAGTGTTACCTAAACTGGATAAAATGGCAAGAGTCCAAAACTGGACCTGGTTCTAGTCTAACTTTGACACTAACAGTGCACCTTTGGGCAGGTCTCTAAACCTCAGCTAACTTTTCTATGTATAATATGAACCTCATATGTTTTTTGGTATGTGTGTGTGAGGATAAATAAAATATCACAATACCATGTTTACAACATTTGCTAGAACATACTAATAATCTAATAATTTAAAATCTAATAATTGAGAATATAATAAATAATAACTACAGTCCCTTGAAGTTTTTCTCTGATCCTACTGAAGTCAACCCATTCAAATCAACAATGAAAGAGCTTTAGACTAGCGATTTAAGATAACAAATTATCAATTAAGCAAACAGAAACTTCTTGTACAGGAGAGGGCAGACAGCAGAAGCAAGAACTACAACCTTGCAGCCTGTGAAGCAAAAACCACATTCGCAGAAAGATAGACAAGATGAAAACGCAGAGGGCTATGTACCAGATGAAGGAACAAGATAAAACCCCAGAAAAACAACTAAATGAAGTGGAGATAGGCAACCTTCCAGAAAAAGAATTCAGAATTATGACAATGAAGATGATCAGAACCTCAGAAAAAGAATGGAGGCAAAGATCGAAAAGACAGAAGAAATGTTTAAGAAAGACCTAGAAGAATTAAAGAACAGACAAACAGAGGTGAACAATACAATAACTGAAATGAAAACTACACTAGAAGGAATCAATAGCAGAATAACTGAGGCAGAAGAACAGATAAGTGAGCTGGAAGACAGAATGGTGGAATTCACTGCTTCAGAACAGAATAAAGAAAAAAGAATGAAAAGAAACGAAGACAGCCTAAGAGACCTCTGGGACAACATTAAATGCAACAACATTTGCATTATATGGGTCCGAGAAGGAGAAGAGAGAGAGAAAGGACCCGAGAAAATATTTGAAGAGATTATAGTCAAAAACTTCCCTAACATGGGAAAGGAAATAGCCACCCAAGTCCAGGAAGTGCAGTGAGTCCCAGGCAGGATAAACCCAAGGAGAAACATGCCAAGACACATAGTAATCAAATTGACAAAAATTAAAGACAAAGAAAAAGTATTAAAAGCAACAAGGGACAAATGACAAATAACATACAGGGAACTCCCATAGGGTTAACAGCTGATTTCTCAGCAGAAACTCTACAAGCCAGAAGGGAGTGGCACAATATATCTAAGGTGATGAAAGGGAAGAACCTACAACCAAGATTACTCTACCTGGCAAGGATCTCATTCAGATTCAGTGGAGAAATCAAAAGCTTTACAGACAAGCAAAAGCCAAGAGAATTCAGCACCACCAAACCAGCTCTACAACAAATGCAAGAGAAGAAAAGGGCCTACAAAATCAAACCCAAAACAATTAAGAAAATGGTAATAGGAACATACATATCCATAATTACCTTAAACGGGAATGGATTAAATGTTCCAACCAAAAGACACAGGCTTGCTGAATGGATACAAAAACAAGACCCATATATATGCTGTCTACAAGAGACCCACTTCAGACCTAGGGACACATACAGACTGAAAGTGAGGGGATGGAAAAAGATATTCCATGCAAATGGAAATCAAAAGAAAGCTGGAGTAGCAATACTAATATCAGATAAAATAGACTTCAAAATAAAGAATTCTACAAGAGACAAGGAAGGACACTACATAATGATCAAGGGATCAATTCAAGAAGAAGATATAACAATTATAAATATATATGCATCAGACATAGGAGCACCTCAATACATAAGACAACTGCTAACAGCTATAAAAGAGGAAATTGGGGAAGGGGATGAAGAGGTACAAACTACTATGTATAAAATAAGCTACAAGGATATATTGTACAACATGGGGAATATAGCCAATGTTTTATAGTAACTATAAATAGAGTATAACCTTTAAAAACTGTGAATCACTATACTGTACACTTGAAACTTATATAATATTGTACATCAACTATACTTCAATAGAAAAAAATTAAAAAATAAAGAAACTATTGACAAAAAAAAGAGGAAATCGACAGTAACACAATAATAGTGGGAGATTTTAACACCTCACTTACACCAATGGACAGATCATCCAAAATGAAAATAAATAAAGAAACAGAAGCTTAAAATGACACAATAGACTAGATAGATTTAATTGATATTTATAGGACATTCCATCCAAAACCAGCAGATTACACTTTCTTCTCAAGTGTGCATGGAACATTCTCCAGGATAGATCACATCTTGGGTCACAAATCGAGCATCAGTAAATTTAAGAAAATTGAAATCACATCAAGCATCTTTTCTGACCACAATGCTATGAGATTAGAAATGAATTACAGGGAAAAAAACATAAAAAACACAGGGGCTTCCCTGGTGGCGCAGTGGTTGAGAGTCCGCCTGCTGATGCAGGGGTCACAGGTTCGTGCACCGGTCCGGGAGGATCCCACATGCCGTGGAGCGGATGGGCCCATGAGCCATGGCTGCTGGGCCTGCGCGTCCGGAGCCTGTGCTCTGCAACGGGAGAGGCCACAACGGTGAGAGGCCCACGTACCGCAAAAAAAATAAAAAATAAAAAAAAATAAAAAACACAAACACATGGAGGTTAAAAAAAAGTTACTAAATAACCAAGAGATCACTAAAGAAATCAAAGAGGAAATCAGAAAATACCTAGAGACAAATGACAGTGAAAACACAATGATCCAAAACCTATGGGATTCAGCAAAAGCAGTTCTAAGAGGAAAGTTTATAGCAATACAAGCTTACCTCAAGAAACAAGAAAAATCTCAAATAAACAATCTAACCTTATACCTAAAGGAACTAGAGAAAGAAGAACAAACAAAACCCAAAGTTAGCAGAAGGAAAGAAACCATAAAGATCAGAGCAGAAATAAATGAAATAGAAACAAAGAAAACAGTAGCAAAGATCAATAAAACTAAAAGCTGGTTCTTTGAGAAGATAAACAAAATTGATAAACCATTAGCAGACTCATCAAGAAAAAGAGGGAGAGGACTCAAATCAATAAAATTAGAAATGAAAAAGGAGAAGTTACAAGAGACACTGCAGAAATACAAAGCATCCTAAGAGACTACTACAAGCAACTCTGTGCCAATAAAATGGACAACCTGGGAGAAATGGACAAATTCTTAGAAATGCACAATCTGCCAAGACTGAACCAGGAAGAAATAGAAAATATGAACAGACCAATCACAAGTAATGAAATTGAAATTATGACTAAAAATCTTCCAACAAACAAAATTCCAGGACCAGATGGATTCACAGGTGAGTTCTATCAAACATTTAGAGAAGAGCTAACACCCATCCTTCTCAAACTCTTCCCAAAAATTGCAGAGAAAGGAACACTCCCAAACTCATTCTATGAGGCCACCATCACCCTGCTACCAAAACCCAACAAAGATAATACAAAAAAAGAAAATTACAGACCAATATCACTGAGGACTGTAGATGAACAAATCCTCAACAAAATACTAGTAAATAGAATCCAACAACACATTAAAAGGATCATACACCATGATCAAGTGGGATTTATCCCAGGGATGCAAGAGTTCTTCACTATACACAAAGCAATCAATGTGATACACCATATTAACAAATTGAAGAATAAAAACCATATGGTCATATCAATAGATGCAGAAAAAGCTTTTGACAAAATTCAACACCTGTTTCTTACAAAAACTCTCCAGAAAATGGGCATAGAGGGAACCTACCTCAACATAAAGGCCATATATGACATACCCACAGCAAACATCATTCAGAGAAAAAAGAGAAATAAAAAAATACAAATTGGAAAAGAAGAAGTAAAACTGTCACTATTTACAGATGACATGATACTATACATAGAGAATCCTAAAGATGCCACCAGAAAACTACTAGAGCTAATCAATGAATTTGGTAAAGTGGCAGGATACAGAATTAATGCACAGAAATGTCTTGCATTCCTTTACACTAATGATGAAAAATCTGAAAGAGAAATTAAGGAAACACTCCCATTTATCGATACAACAAAAAGAATAAAATACTTAAGGATAAACTACCTAGGGAGACAAAAGACCTGTATGCAGAAAACTATAAGACACTGATGAAAGAAATTAAAGATGATACCAACAGATGGAGAGATATACCATGTTCTTTGATTGGAAGAATCAATGTTATGAAAATGACTATACTGCCCAAAGCAATGTACAGATTCAATGCAATCCCTATCAAATTACCAATGGCATTTTTTATGGAACTAGAACAAAGAATCTTAAAATTTGTATGGAGACGCAAAAGACCCCGAATAGCCAAAGCGATCTTGAGGGAAAATAACGGATCTGGAAGAATCAGACTCCCTGACTTCAGACTATACTACAAAGCTACAGTAATCAAGACAATATGGTACTGGCACAAAAACAGAAACAGGTCAATGGAACAAGATAGAAACCCAGAGGTAAACCCACGCACCTATGGTCAACTAATCTATGACAAAGGATGCAAGGATATACAATGGAGAAAAGACTGTCTCTTCAATAAGTGGTGCTGGGAAAACTGGGCAGCTACATGTAA
The DNA here is from genome assembly GCF_963455315.2 of Globicephala melas. Lineage (NCBI taxonomy): Eukaryota > Metazoa > Chordata > Mammalia > Artiodactyla > Delphinidae > Globicephala > Globicephala melas. The sequence continues at coordinate 60,285,994 of NC_083327.1, read as the reverse complement.
AAGAATGAAATTAGAACACTCCCTAACACCATACACAAAAATAAACTCAAAATGGATTAGAGACCTAAATATAAGACCAGACACTATAAAACTCTTAGAGGAAAACATAGGAAGAACACTCTTTGACATAAATCACAGCAAGATCTTTTTTTATCCACCTCCTAGAGTAATGGAAATGAAAACAAAAATAAACAAATGGGACCTAATGCAACTTAAAATCTTTTGCACAGCAAAGGAAACCATAAACAAGATGAAAAGACAGCCCTCAGAATGGGAGAAAATATTTTCAAATGAATCAATGGACAAAGGATTAATCTCCAAAATATATAAACAGATCATGCAGCTCAATATTAAAAAAACAAACAACCCAATCCAAAAGGCAGAAGACCTAAATAGACATTTTTCCAAAGAAGACATACAGATGGCCAAGAAGCACATGAAAAGCTGCTCAACATCACTAATTATTAGAGAAATGCAAATCAAAACTACAATGAGGTATCACCTCACACCAGCTAGAATGGGCATCATCAGAAAATCTACAAACAACAAATGCTGGAGAGAGTGTGGAGAAAAGGGAACACTCTTGCACTGTTGGTGGGAATATAAATTAATACAGCCACTATGGAGAACAGTATGGAGGTTCCTTAAAAAACTAAAAACAGAATTACCATATGACCCAACAATCCCACTACTGGGCATATACCCAGAGAAAACCATAATTCCAAAAGACACATGCACCCCAATGTTCATTGCAGCACTATTTACAATAGCCAGGTCATGGAAGCAACCTAAATGCCCATCGACAGACGAATGGATAAAGAAGATGTGGTACCTATATACAATGGAATATTACTCAGCCATAAAAAGGAACGAAATTGGGTCATTTGTTGAGACGTGGATGGATCTAGAAACTGTCGTAGAGAGTGAAGTAAGTCAGAAAGAGAAAAACAAATATTGTATATTAACGCATATATGTGGAACCTAGAAAAATGGTACAGATGAACCAGTTTGCAAGGAAGAAATTGAGACACAGATGTAGAACAAACATATGAACGCCAAGGGGGGAAAGTGGTGGGGCGGTGGGGGTGGTGGTGTGATGAATTGGGAGATTGGAATTGACATGTATACACTGATGTGTATAAAGTCGATGACTAATAAGAACCTGCTGTATTAAAATAAAAGGAAAAAAGAAAAAAAAAACTTGTTGTACCGGAGAGGTGCAAGAAAGAAGGAAATTGCCGAAGGATTAAGTTAAAAAATGAATGGAAAAATCTAATTCACATTAGTTTTCTCGATTCTTTAAATCTTCCCTCTCCTTTTCTTCCTGCAATATCTTGGTTTATTATATTTTATAGAGATAAAGTTTACATACAAATCTTGTATGTACAATTTGATTAATTTTGACAAATTTATATGCTTATATAACCAACAGCACAATCATGACAGAGAATATTTCAAAAGCTTCAACATTTTTCTTGTCCTCTCTTCCACACAATCCCTCCAGAGAAAACATATAAATTAATTTTATCTGCTGCTGAACTTTATATTAGGAGACAATATTTCCTCTTCACATAGTATTAGTCTGTGAGGTTCATTCATATTACTGTGTATATGAACAGTTCTTCAATTTATATGAATATGTCACAATTTGTTTATCCCTTCTCCTGTTGCTGGACATTTGAATTTTTTTTTTTTTCAGTTTGGGGTTATTACAAATACAGGTGCTATAAATACTCTCAGATCAATCTTTTTGTATACATATATGTTTATTTCTCTTAAATATATGGAAGTAGGATTACTAGGTCATGGTGTAGCTGCATGTTTAATCTGATAAGAAAACAAAAAACAGTTTTCCAAAATTGTTGTATCATTACATAGTCCCATCAGCAATGATGAGAAATGCAGTTGCCCCGTAAATCCTCACGAATATTTGGGTTTGTCAACTTTTAAAGTTTTGCTCTTCTTGTAGGAGTGAAGTGATGTCACAGTATGGTTTTAGTTTGTATTTCTTCTTGACTAAGGATGTTGAGCAAATTTTCATGTTCTCATTAAACAGTTGTATATTTTCTTTTTTTAAGTGTTCAAAGCTATTGTCACCTGCTCCTTTTAAAAAAGGAAAAGAAAAAAAAGCTTGTAGGAGATGTTTATATACCATGGATACAAGTCCTTTGACATATATATTAAGTAGAGTTAGTGACATGCCTTTCCATATTTTTTAGAATTTTTTGATGAGCAAAAGCTTTAAATTTTGATAAAATTTGCCTTCCTCAAGGTTACAAAGGTAGTCTCCTATGAATTGTACTAGAGATTTTATAGTTTTAGTCTTGACAGTAAGATCTATGATCAATCTTAGCTTTATGTAATGGTGTGAGATAAAGGTTGAGGTTCATTTCTTTTTCCTGTATATTTATCCGGTTGATCCAGCATCATTTGTTAAAAGGAAGATTCATCTCCATGAATTACATTGGTATTTTTGTTGAAAATCCATTAACCCTACATTATGTGTGGAATTATTATCAACTCTATTCTACTTGTCTAGTCTTACAAGTACCTCACAGTTCTGATTTCTATAGTTTTATAGCAAGGCATGAAATATGATGTATATCCACCAACTTTGCTTCTTTTCAAATTAGTTTTGGCTAGTCTAGGTACTTTGCATTTGCATATAAATGTTGGAATCAGTTTGTCAGTTTCTGGGGGGAGAAAAGCCTGCTGGGACTTTGACTGGCATTATATTGATTCTCTAGATCAATTTGAGGAGAACTGAAATCTTAATGATATCCATTATTCCAGCTCATAAATATGGGGTATCTTTCCATCTCTCTGTTCATTTCAGTCTGCTTTTATTTCTCTCAGTAATGTTTCATAACTTTTAGTACAAAGGTCTTGTACTTTACTTTGGAAAATTCAGTTCTTGGTATTTTATGTTCTTTGATATTATTATAAATGGAATTGCTTTTTTAAATTTTACTTTAAAATTTTTTATTAGTAGATAGCATTGATTTTTGAATATTGAACTTGTATTCTTACTAAGTGAACTTACTAAGTTTACTTTAGTTCTAGCAGTCTTTTTTTGTGGAATTCCTTAGTATTTTCTACATGTTATCTGTAAATAAAGATAGATTTACTTCTTTCTTTCTAATCCTTATGACTGTAATTTCTTCCTTAAATGTTTAATTGAGTTACTAGGAAAGTCATTTGAGTCAAGGGATATCATCATGAGGAATTTTAAAATTATGAATTCAATTTCTATATGAATAGGATTATTTTACCAGTGAGTGTGTTATTAACCATAAGTTTCTCATTGACCCCATTATTAGACCGAGGAGATTTTTCTTTCTAATTTGCTGTGAAATTTTACCATGAAAGGGTTTGTATTTTTTCAAACTTTTTCTGTATTAACTGAGAGAATTATTCTCTTAGTGTGCTAAATTATATTAGACTTTTGAATATTGAACTAACCCTGCATTCCTGAGATAAACACTACTTGGTCATAAAGTATTATCCTTTTTACATATTGTTGAATTCGATTTGGTAATATTTTAGTAAAAATTTTTGCACTTATGGTCATGAGGAATACTGGTTTATTATTTTCTTTTCTTGTAATGTCCTTGAAAGATTTTGGTATCAAGATTATACCATCATAAAATAAGTTGAAAACTATTTCTTTATTTTCTGTTTTCTAAAAAATGTTCTCTAAACCAGTGCAGTCATCTAGTCCGGCATTTTCGTTCTGTTCAGGTTTCTACTACAAATTCAATTTTCAAACCAATTTTGGACACTTCAAATTTTCTATTCTTCTTGGGTCCATTTTGGTAAAAATACTTTTCAAGAAATTCATCCATTTTACCTAAGATGTTAAATATATTGACATAAAGTTTTTTACAATATTCTCTTATGATACTTTTAAAAACTATTGGATCTCCCTTTTTCATTCACAGTGTTGATTAGTTGTATTTATCTTTATCAGATTGCTAGGGCATTATAAATGTTTAAATACCTTTTCAAAAACCAACTTTTGGCTTTTAAAATGTTCTGTATTGTTTTCTTCTTTATTTATTTATTCCCTTTTCTTTAATATTTCCTTTCTTCTACTTACTTTAGGTTTTATTTTCTCTTTTTCTAGTACTTTAAAACAAAAATTTGGATTATTGATTTAAAAGATTCCTTTTTTTATTATCAGCCTTCAAAGCTTTAAATTCTTCTCAAAGTACTCCTTTAATTTCAATCAACAAATTTTGATAGGTTATATTTTTATTATCATTCCACTTGAACTATATGATCAGCTTTATTGAGATACAATTTACATAAAATAAAATTCACTGATTTTAATTGTACAGTTTGATCAGTTTTGGCAACTCCATATAATCACATAATCACCATCAGAATCAAAATATATACTATTTCCATTACCTCCCTGCAAAATCCCTCATGCCTCTTTGTAGTTAATGTTTTCCTCTGATCCTAGAAATGTTAATGCTTGTTTCTTTACATCCTTAATATTTCCTTAATGTTAATGTTTCTTTAATGTTTCCTTAATGTTAATGTTTCCTCTGATCCTACAAATCACTGTTCTTTCTGACACTAGGGTTTTGCCATTTTTAGAATTTAACGTAAGAAGAGAAATACTATAATAGTCTTTTTTTTTTTAACATCTTTATTGGAGTATAATTGCTTTACAATGGTGTGTTAGTTTCTGCTTTACAACAAAGTGAATCAGTTTATAATAGTCTTTTGATTTGACTTATTTCATTGAGAATAATGTTTTTAGGTTCATTTATGTTATGTATCAATATATTAATATTGTGTTCCATGGTAGTTCTAGTAGTATTTCACAGTATGCATTAATCAATTGATGGACATTCAGTTGTTTCTACTTTTATCATTTATGAATAATGTTGCTATAACATTCATATAAAAGTCTCTAGGTGAACATATATTTAATTTCTTACTTCAATACATAGGAGTGGGATTGCTGAGTTTGATGATAAATGCATGTTTAAAAAAACTTGACACTGCCATACTGTTCTCCAAAATTACTGTAACATTTTGCATGTCCACTGTGTGGGAGCTAGAGTTGCTCCACATTTCTCACTGGCACTTGGTATTGCCAGTCCTTTTAATTTTAGCCATTTTAGTGAGCATGTAGTGGGATCTCATTGTGGTTTTAATTTGCATTCCCCTGATGACTAGAGATGTTGAGTATACTTTCATATGCTTATTTGCCATCTGTATATCTCCCTTTGTGAACAATTTGTTCAAATCTTTTGCCAAATTTTTCATTGTGTTTGTCTGCTTACTATGAGATTGTAAGAATTCTTTATAGATTCTGGAACAAGCCCTTTGACAGACATATGCTTTGCAAGTATTTACTCTCAATCTACAGCATGCCTTTTATTTCCTTCAGTCAGTGTGTCTTTCTAGAGCATAAGTTTTTAATTTTGCTAATGTCCATTTTAGCAAGGTTGTTTTTTATAATCAGTGTTTTCTGTCCCCTGTTTAATAAATCTCTGATTAACTCAATATCACAAAGATTTTCTCCTATGCATTTATCTATGAGTTTTATTGTTCTTGTATTGGGGTCTATGATCCATTTTAGTTTATTTTTACTTATAAAATGTCATAAGAGTCAAGGTTAATTTTTTTAATTCATAGAGATATACAATTATTTCAGCACATTTGTTTAAAAGACTGTACTTCCCATATTAAATTACCTTGGCACCTTTGTTGAAAATCCATTGATCATGTAAGTGTGGTTCTACTTCTGGATTCTATTCCATTGATCTAATTGTCTATCTTTATACCATTGCCATACTGTCTTGAACACTGTAGCTTTAAAATAAATTATGAAATTGGGTAATGTAAGTCCTCCAAATTTGTTCTCCATAAATAAATGTTAATCTCCTTAATATATAATAGCTCCTAGAAATCAAGATTAAAAAACCACCCACCAAAAATAGAAATGGGCAAAGGACATGAACAAAAAGTTCACAGAAAAATAAGTTAAAATGTCTCTGAAAGTTATGACAATATGTTGTCACACTCATGATAAGAGATCAAATGTTAAAACTACTCTAAGACAACATTTGTCCTCTATTAGATTAGCCAAATCCAGAAGTTTGGCACACATTCTCTTGGTAAGGATGTAGAGAAACAGACATTCTCACACATTTGGAGGGAGAAAAGAAAATTGTAATTCTTAAGGAAGGGAGACTGGAAATATCAACATTACAAATGCATTTACCCTTTAAGTCGGGGAAACTGGATCCCAGAATCTAGCTTTAGTTACATCTGTACCCAAACAAAATAGCATATGCAAAAGTTTGCGTCTTGCAGCATTGTTTGTAATAAAGGAGACTGGAAACTATGCAAGAGTACAGCAGCTAGGAGACTGGTTGAATGAAAACTAAAACATTTATATATTGGAATACTATGTGACTGTCAAAAAGAAAGAGGAGGATTTCTACATACTGCTATGGGGAAATCTCTATATTTTTAAATGAAAAAAAAGCAAAACGTAGAAGAGTGAACTCAATCTTTTGTACAAGAAACAGAGGTATAAGAATATTTACTTGGATATGCATAAAAAATAATATAAAGATAAACAGAAATTTGGTAATAACTTAGAGTGGGCATGGGGAGAAGGTCGTGGGTGGGGACAGAGGAAAGTGACACTTCTCAGTGTACATTCTTGTATAGTTTTAATTTTTGAGCCATGTTTAAAAAAAATTTTTTTTAAGAGAAAATAAACTCAAGGAGATCCAGGGAAATCTTATAAGAATGTTGTAATAACATACTCGGGCTTCTGTCCTACTAGATTTGGTTTGGTGGGGTGGTAGCATGTGAGGGAATCTTGCCTTCCGGGAAGGCGGGGCAGGGTCTAGGGGGCTCGGTGTTCACAGGTGGTGTCCGGGCACCAAGCCATTCCTTACAGTCAGAGCATTAGCCCAGTTTATTTTGGTCCCACGCATGGCCTGATTCCACTCATTGTCTTGGCTCTCTACACTGGTAACTCCGGTCATGAAACTGCCCTGGGGAAAGAAGTAATAGGTTATCCAGACCAGCTTCCTCTCCCTGTCACCCGGCTCTGTGAAGGTCTCGGGGAAACATTAGTAAGTGTTTCCATCACTTTTCTTTGAAAGGCCTTTGTATAATTACCTTTTCTCTCTCAGGAAGACAGTTTCATTGCACCTAATCTAAATTTGGGTTTCCTAATTCCATTGCATATCTTATGAAAATAGTTTGGACAATGCAAATAATCATCCTCTTTGCTGATGTTTCAAGGAGGAAAAGATCCTTAAACGATCCCTCCAACCAGGGCTTAAGTTGAATGCTCTCAAGGTTTTCCCTTGGTAAACTCAGAGACGCAGAGCAGAGGATTGCCCATGCTGCTGGCTCAAGCAGACTAATCTTTCTGGGCATTTGGACTAAACAATCACTACTTCTGGAGTCTTCCTTCAGCTTTGGCCCCGGCATCGCCTTTTAATAGACCATACCTTCTATTATTCACAGCAGGGGAGGACATCATTGGAGTTGACAAAGTGTACAGCTGTCCCAGGATGAGGAAGCAGATGCACCTAGGGCCAGATAAAAGTGCTGTCTACCTGGCCTTATACTGTACAGCAGAGAGAGAAAGGACAACCATCCCCGATCCCCTTCTCTCTATGTGCCAGGGGGTTGAGGGGAACCATGAATAATATGCTTATGTTTCCTGTGCAAATCTGCAGGTAATTGGTTTAGGTGATTTGAGCGTGACCAACAGAGAAGCCACGGGTATTATTTTTATGGATGTTCCCTCAGGACATATGACGAGAGGAATGGAAATTCTTCTCTAAGCAACTGGATATGAGACCAAGAGAATAAAGAGGGCGGGGCAATGAAAAATATATGTGTAACTCAGGCATATAAGGTCCCTCTGCCACACAGTTAACACGTCCTTTAGCTCCTTGCTACTGAACATGTGGTTTACAGGCCAGAAGCATCAGCATCACTAGGGAGCTTGTTAGAAATGCAGAGTCCCGGGTCCTACTGCAGATCCGCTGAATGGGAATCCGCATTTTTAGCAAGATCTCCAGGTGATTCAAATGCACATTAAAGCTTCAAAAGTGCTCCTCTAACCAGCAGACATAATTAGAATGGCATCTCCCTCTCACCCGAGCTCTCCCTTTTAGCCACTCTTCTCCTGTACTTAGACACCTCCCAGGCTTGGAGTCTGAATGAACCCAACAGATGCGTGTTCTTGCATGGGACCCACTGAAGTGATGGGATGTGATATACCTCCCTTCCGTTGCCATCCTGTCCACTCACTTGGCCCAAAGCAGAAACATCAGATGTTTAAATAAAGCAAACATCTATACTTTAAAAATCAAAGACAGTTTTAGAAGCATTCCTAAAATAGGAGAAGGAAAGTTCAAACTCTCACCTTCTTGAACCACACCCCTCTCAAGATCCCTCCTCTATAATTCCATCCACCTCCTGGGACATCGCAGTGGGGGGTTCCCCTCACTTACGCCTCACACCATCCTCCCTACACCCTTGCAACGAGCCAGGTCTGTGACATTCTTTCTAAAGTTGTGGATTTCATCTGACCTGTGAGTGATGTGGGTGACTCAAAGACCCTTTGTCGGTGGTAGAGATGAAACTTCCTGATCCGATATGTGGCTCCACTTCCACACCAGAGTGAGCTGCAAACAAATGGGTCCTCTAACTAGGGGACTTACTGAGATAGTCTGTCACGGAGGAGGCAGTTCAGTGTGACGAATAAGAGCACAGCGTGCAGCTAGACTCCCTGCATTCCAACCCCGGCTCTAGTTAGAACAGCAACTGGTAAGCATTGGATAAGTACCTGCTATCATCACGTGGCGGCAAATAATTTCTAAAATTATTCAAAATGCTGTGGCCCTGTGAGTGTAAAGAGCAATTTGTCCTGATTAGCTTAGAGCCTGATACAGATTTACAGGAAGGAAAAGTAACATCTATGCTGAAGAGCTCTAAGACCTTTTGTGCAGGGCAAGAAAGGAAGTCAAGATTTCTTGGTTCCTCTTCCTCAGCCTCAGCCTCCTGACTTCACACATAGGCTAATTGCATCTGAGCACCTTGAGTCGCCCAGAAAATCGACACCGCTTTCCCAGTGTTTCAAGTTTCCCTGTTATTTCACTTGACGCTCATAGTATTCTTTTCTTATTGCAAATATTTGTCACGTGGGGCATCGCTGTTCATTTCCTTCTTGAACATGATGGTGGAATGGAGGAGCTGGAATAGAATGATTTCCATATAACTGTATAATTATAATGAATAGAATTAAGTACTCAAATGAGCTAAATACAGATAGAGAATTTTAGCATCGACATTTCTCTTTTTAACAATACGCTGATTGTAATAAGGTCTTTTTTGTCCAGAGGTATTCAGGACAGCTCTCAGTAAATTTGGCTCATTAAGAACAATACTCCTTGAGTGACTAGACGTTCTGTGTGGTGAGTCAGCCCTGGGGTGACGTCCTGCACTGTGTATCTGCTAGCGTGGCTCTAGGAATCATTGCCAGGCTGGTTAATTTGGTCCAGATATTAACAAGATGGGAATCCTACTTTGAAATATGCCAAGACTTACAAAAAAAGAGGGAGATCTTTACCGTCATAGCAGGTGGAATTTTTGTGTGCGTTTAGAACATTTCTACATGTTCTATGAAATTTACAAAGTTACTTTTATTTTTTTAAGTGGTAATGAAGTGCTATTTAAAGAAATAAAAAGATTTTTTACACAATATAATTATGAAAACTCTAATCAGAAGAAACTCAAAAGGTCATCTACTGCAACATTTCATAAAATGTTGGCATTGCTTTAATGGTACCCTTGATGGAGATTATTCTATGATAAAGCAGAGAAATATGTAGTCTCAGGAGCCAGATGAACTGGGGCTTAAGTACCAGTCATACCATTTCCTGGCTAATATTTGACCTAGGTCAAGTTGATTAATTTCTATTAGCCTCAGTCTCCTCATCTACAAAATGGTACATAAAACCTACCCTAGAGTTATTAGTAAGATTTAAGTGAGATAATATATGTATAGAAAACACTCAGAACTATGCTTATGTGTGCCATAATGCCATATAAAGCATTCTGTCATGAGTGTCCAGTGAAATTTCATAAAAGCAAAAGCATTCAAAACTTATAGCTCTGTGAGCCTTTTTCCTTGTCTACCTTCTTTGAAGAGTCGTTATTAGGAATAGATTTATGATATTTAAAGCACCTAGCACATAGTAGATGGATGCTCCATAAATTACAGGGGTTATTAGTATTGCTTCCAGATGAATATTCTACATCTTTTATTTATTCATCAAATATTATTACTGTGTGCCAGTGGTTTAAGGAAACCCAATGAATAATACACTTGTGTTTCCTGTCCAAGTGTGCAGGCGATTGGCTTGAAGGGCTTTGAGTGTGACAGGGAGAGAGAGGCCAGGAATTTGGGGCTAAGTAACAGGTAGGTGATGGTACCATAGATTGAGCTAGGGCAGACGGAGGACAAGAAGACTTCGGGATAAGGGGATAAGGAGGAGGAGTTAAGAATTCTACTTTTCACATATTAAGTTTGAGATGCACATGAAACATTCAAGTGAAAGGTCATAGAGGTGGTTAAATATATGAGGCTGGAGATGATATTTAGCTGGAGAAAATCATGGGTTCATTATCACACATATATGGCATTCAATACAATGGAACTGGATGAGGTGCTTTAAAAAGTTGTGTAGAGGGTCTTCCCTGGTGGCGCAGTGGTTGAGAGTCCGCCTGCTGATGTGGGGGACACGGGTTCGTGCCCCGGTCCGGGAAGATCCCACATGCCGCAGAGAGGCTGGGCCCGTGAGCCATGGCCGCTGAGCCTGCGCGTCCGGAGTCTGTGCTCCGCAACGAGAGAGGCCACAGCAGTGAGAGGCCCACGTACCAGAAAAAAAAAAAAAGTTGTGTAGAAGGAAAAGAGAGCCCCAAACTGAAATCTGAGGAGCTCCAACATTTAGAATTTGGTGGAGGACAAGGAGCTCAGGAATACCCCAGGAAGCTGATATCATTGATGGATGGCTTAAATGTTTAAGATGTTTCATTTTGAAACTGTCTCTTTGGAATTTCAAAATACTGGCCTTTTTAAAACAACATAGAGCAAGTCTGTTCCTTCAGGTAGATGAGGAAGGCACCCTGAATGTCTACTGGATTTTTCTCCTTTAGCCTCAAAATACCCACATGTCCCGGAACGTGACTCAGAAGCAGACATCACCCAGACCCTACCCTCCCAGCTTGACGAGCCAGCCACCTGCAGGACTTCTAAGCAAATACAGAGTGAGAGGGAGTAAAAGGAAAACAGAGGAATCACTTTCAAAATCCACTGCCGTGGTCTTAATGGATCGTGACAGTGGCTCTAACTAACAGAGCAGTTGTATAAAGCATGGAAATAATCTTTTAGAAATAACCATAAGGCTAAGAGGGCAGATTCTAAAGTCAGTTGTGCTTCCAGCAGCTTAAAAAATATGGAGTAAGAAGGCATGTTCTGGTGATATAAAAACAACTACAAACCAGCTGGACTTCTGCTGAAATTAAGATGGACTGTTCACATTTCTTCCTTGAGTCCATGACACCGGCTAATTCATATGTCTCTGCCTGGTCCTGGTTTTGATTTCCATTTCATAACTCTGATTTAGTGCATTTGTTACTCGGCTGTGTGATCTTATATTAGGATGTCCATGAACTGACTTTGACATCACCCCAAGCTCTGCCCTCCACGTTTCATTTTGGAAACAATATTTACCTACTACTTCTTCGATACTTACCTCAGGTTTTGGTCTTGCTGTATCCTGATATATCTAGAGAAAGCCATATGTAAAACCAGGCACTATATGTTAAAACTCCAGCCATTAGGCAAAAGTCAGAGTTTCTTCTTGTGCTCTGTGTAGAACTGGAGATTTACCTGCACTGGATTTTTCAGACACCTCTGCATATCTAGCATGTGCTGTGCTACCTAGTAATTTCTTGACCAAGAAGCAGTGGCTAGCCAAGTCAGACCATTCCAGCCTGGTGGGTCTGTGAAGTGTGATCTCCATCTAGGTACTAAGTATCTGACCAGGTAGTTTGTTGAGGGGGCTCTACTCAAGGTACCATGACTCAGAGCTGAATTTACTTCCCTTCGTGATGCTAGCCATCACCCAACAACAGGACCATAATCTGGGCTTCCTTCTGGTGTGGCTCTTGCCACTGCCTTTCTAAGGCTCACTCGCTCATTGGGAGCCTCCTCCTAAGAACGTCTTCTACCTCCTTCTTTTCCAAGCAATGATTTTTCAAAGCTTGGCCACATCCGAATAATCAGAAAGAGCTTTAAAAATATAATATATGTAAGATATTCTTTAGGAGATTCTCTTTTGGTAGACTCAGGTGGAGCCAGAATTCCACATTTTCTAAAGTCCCTTCTAAAGCTTTCTAAACCTGAGTGACCAGGTTTGGAAACCACACTTCCAAAGAATCCAAGTCAGAGGCAGTAAGGTCATGGCTTCGTGGGCCATATCTTCTCTCTGGTCTCACTGTATCTGGTTACCAACATCCAGTAGCTGTGTTGGCCAGTTTGTTCCCACTCTGAACAGTTCTTCATTCTCAGGTTCTGATTCTCAGGTCTTAATGGTCTTACTGGTTACTCCAGATTCTCTGATCCCAATAACCCTTTTGATTTCCTGTTCTCATTCACTGAGAAGATCTTAATTTAGTTTCTGTGGTTTGATACAAGATAAGGCGGCACAGACTACACTCATCAAATATCCATGCACTCCAGACATTTCCCAGCTCCCCACTCCCTGCCCCCATCATGTCACTAGTTCTCTCCAAGGGACTGGGAGCAGTAGAGACACAATTTCTGGGATGAGACCGTTAAAGGCTGGTGTGAGTTTATATCCTTCTCCTCCTCCATAGCAGCAACCTTGCAAGTCACATACTGAGATGGCATCCTCACAGGATGGAGGCCTCCTGCATGGCTCAGTCATGGGTGAAGGGGATTCCCTGCCAGTCTCCATCAGTCTCTACGGGAGCAGTAAATAAACTTTTTTTTTTGCTGAGCCACAGAGATTTCAGGGTTAATTTGTTACCACAGCATAGTTGACCCTGTCCAGGACTAAAGAGAAACAACGACTTCTGGGTAAGGTTCTCCCAAAAGAACTAAGCCCAAGCCATCATAACCCATCTTCTTAATTTCTTGTCCTCTTTCCCTTCCTAATAGCACATTGGAAGCACCCACTGGAAACCACAGAGGACAAGTCATGCTAGTTACATGGGATGAAACAGCTGTGCCTAACAGTGAAAAAAATGAATCACTATATTGTACACCTATAACATATAATATTATACATCAACTATACTTCAATAAAAAAATAAACCTACAACTTAAACTGGGATTGACATTTCAGAAAAGTCATTTTCAATCACTTTTAATTCCTTTAATGTTTCCCTTAACTCTTGTACATTCTATATCAAAGGTGGCAAACTCAGGTGGGAAACTAAAATGCATGCAGTAGGCAGATATAAAATAATGAGCAATGGTAGGGCCTTGCACTTGGAACAGAACAAACAGAAGAAGGTTTGACCACCTCAGGGTATTCAAAGGTACTCTGTAATGGCCTATATGGGAAAAGAATCTAAAAAAGACTGGATGTATGTATTCATATAACTTTTGCTGTACACCTGAAACTAACGTAACATTGTAAACAAATTTTATCCCAATAAAAATTTTTAAAAAATAGTAAAGATATTCAAAGGAAATCGAAGAAAATAATAGCTCCAACTTAAATAAGAGGCTGCAACCCAATCATCAACCTGCCATGGCAGCTATGGTCTGAAGCTCTACATTCCCCCTTGTAACTCTTGTCAAGTCTAAGAGTCATTTTTGAAATTTTACTATACACGTGAAAAAACACTATGCAGCTATTAAAAATGTGATGTGAAAGAACAGTACCTGGCAGAAAAAATAATATATATGTATATACATATATATATTTAAAATTTAAAAAGAATAAAATTTTGCCATTTGCAGCAACATGGATGGACCTGGAGGGCATTATGCTAAGTGAAATAAGTTAGACAGAGAAAGACAAATACTGTATGATATCACTTGTATGTGGAATCTTAAAAATATAACAGACTAATGAATATTACAAAGAAGAAGTAGACTCACAGATGTAGAGAACAAACTAGTGGTTACCAGTGGGGAGAGGGAGGAGAAGAGGGGCAATATAGGGGTAGGGGATTAAGAAGTACAAAATCTAGGTAGAAAATAAGCTACAAGGATATATTGTACAACAAGGGGGAATGTAGCCAATATTTTCTAGTAACTATAAATGGAGCATAACATTTAAAAATTGTGAATCACTATATCGTACACCCATAACTTATATAATATTATACATCAACTATACTTCAATAAAAAAATAAAACTACAAAACAGTTATAGTATGATACCAATTTTGTGGAATAAAATGTGTAGAAAAAAAAGACTAAAGGGTACCTGTACCTAGTTAGCAGAGTTAATATTCACTCCAACCCAACAGAATGGATATCTCTGGGTTGTAGGATTATGGGTAATTCTTACTGACTTCCTTTTATTTTTGTGTATTTTCCGTCTCTTCTAAAATAAACATTTTAATCATCAGGAAAAAAATGTTATCTTAAAAATCCATATTTAGTAATAAAGGGTAAATATATATGTATATTAGCTATGAGAATTTCTAGTATTTTAATTCTATGTACTTTATAATACAATATAGCGTGTGTGGTGTATTGTAAGTCTGGCAATAGTTTACTAAGTTATATAAAAACTAACCTGGAACTGCCACTCATTTACAAATTCTAGTTAAGTTGAAACATACATCTCTATTATCCTTTACACATTTCAGAAAGAAATTACGCCCATCTTAATGATTATCATAACTATCTTGCAACAACAACTTAAAAATATACTATCATGGGCACAAGTTGTAACAGGCAATGAAAAATTGCCTGTAATTATAATTACAGCTACCAAAAGAATGCAAATAATTGAGAAAAATTTTTGTTCTCCAAGTTTTGTTCCACTGTTTATTCATTGGAATGGCTTGGCAATCGTGAGTTCACAACCAGCCTGAGACTGGTTCATTAAACTCTAATCTGATTAGGGCTTTTTGTTTCTTTGTTCTCTGTGTCCCCAGGTGGCAATTTTGGCTGAACATTGCAAATTTTTGCCCCATGTCAGGTACAGAAACACAACTTTTCCTGTGTATTACATAATAAGAACACAATTCTCAGGCCTCAATCCTAAAAACGCAACTCTTGTTAACAGAGCTCCACTTCTGTCCAAACAGTCTTCAACATGTGAATTTTGTTACATAGGTAACAAAGCACTACACGTGCCTTTATGTATGGATAGCCAAATGTGTATAATTTCCCAGAGCCATTACCAGTTACATATAAGTTGCTTTTTAAAAATTATTTTAAAACATTCCTAAATGTTTTTTATCTCAAGAAATTAAACATTGATCTAATGTAATTTGGAGTCAGATAGCAAGATTGGTGGAAAACATGGTAAGGGAGGTCATTTGTCAGGAAAAGGGAGAGAAACCTAGGGTCGGTTAGAGAAGGAGAATCACAAAACCATCTAGAAAAGGCTTTATGTTAGATATGAAACATAATTAGGACCCAGCAAAATCTTCAATACCGAAAAGCAAGTATGAGTCATTGTGCTATGCTGATGGGCAGAAAAGATCATGGGGGACCATGGCCAACAAGTACATTCTATCCCAACAGTCACTGCTGGATGACCCTATAGTCATAAGTAAACAAACATCAGAAATTTTCCACTTTAATGAATGCACTCAGAATTTTATAATCAAGAAATCACCTAGAAAAGACAAGTTGTTCTGCTAGAATCATACATTTTATGTTATTTCAAAAAATAAAGTTGTATTTTTGTTTATGTGCTTAATAGCTTAGGAGGTCTAAAAGTCTTATTCTGGTTCTGGCAACAATTCAAGTGAATATGGAAAAAAAATGAAGACATATATCAGGGCAGGTCCTCCGACTTTAGTATATTCTGCATGAGACATGAGTCCTGACAGAGGAAGGTAGGCGTAAGGCTCTAGAAAGTTCTAGAATGGTGGCTTCTGAGGGTGTGTGCACTCTCTGGTTTAGTCTTCAGGCACCTTTCCCGAGAGCATGCCACCATCTGGACATGCAGCCTACAGCTCCTGGAGCAGCAGCGGGTTTAATGGAGACCTATGCTACATTAGGAAGGGTTCTAATTGCAATTGGTGTTGTAATATTTACACTGTTGAAGGTGTTTGGTTCCTTTCTTAGAAGCTGAATATGAAAACTGTCTGCCAACTGGCTGTCAGCCTGTGAAGGATGGACAGCATCATATGATCAAAATAGGCATGATGACATATTTGATCTATGGAAGATCTTCTCAAGTCTGTACTGACACCAAAATGAATTGTCCTCAGTTGAAAGGAGCCAATAAATTTTACTTTAAAATCTATAGAAACACACCTGTGTTCCCCATCACTGTACTATGACTCGGGCTTCTAAGTTCGCAATTCTATGAAAGAAACAGAAAATCCATCTCTCTCTTAAGCTTCAGACCCCTGGGGACTTGAACAGGGACCAAAGAAACCCTTCCAGGCTCTCTATTTTTTAGCTTTTGGAGCTTAACATGCACTCCTAACATTAACGAGCTTAGTTCCACGAAGCACCTTCTGGGCCAAAAGATAAGACTTTCTCTCCCCCAAATCACATTTTCTCAAATATTTTCAAAGCTGAGATATAAGCCTTTTAATAGAATTATGTAAATTTTGCCCTAACTCCAAGTGTTTTCGGAACTAAATACCTCTTTGAAGAGTCACTGTTTTGCAAAGTCCACATGAGGAAACAAAAGCTAGGAACAGCAGGCAAGGAGGGGGTTCCATGAGGACACCCCAAACTCGGCTTTTATTTGTCCCCAAAGTTATTTTGTGCAAATTCAGAGCAACCTCTGCTTCTAAAAGGCCACACTCGCTGGGATGAGAAGGCTGACCAGTCATTAAGGGATTATCTTCTTTTCAGAGTAGAAGCCCAGCTCGAATGCACCTCACTCCTGATTTGAACTATCTGGATGATGGGATAAAAACATCCAAGGCACAAGCCCAGGGCGATGAGCAGTGAAGCAAAGACACTTGCATCCCTCCCCAAACTGAGATGCAAAGGTACATTTGAAAAAGAAAAGCCTTGTGAGAAATAATTTTCTACTTCCTAGTTTCTCTCTTAAGACAATGGAAGAGATTTTCTTGGAAATTAGACTCAGGAAAATATGACTGTAAACGATTTCTTTCAGGATGACACATGCTTAGCATTTCACACGGGGTAAGACTCCTTGTTTAAGATGTGTATACTCACGTCCAGAAGATATATTGTGGAGAAGCAGGCCAACTGTTCTGATTCCGCAGTTCTTGAGCCTTCTGCGTGTGAGTTAAACCAAATCACGTACTTGAAATTGCCACAGGGGCACTGTCTTATCACTCAAGTGACTCCTTGGAACTCAGTGCTGATGAAAACGGTGACCTTTTTGGGGACTCAGGTAATGTTGCAACAAGAAAACAGTGTTTATGTTTAAAGCTGTCTCCTCTGCTCTACACCTAAATGATGCCGTGGGGCACATTTAGGCCCTGGGCACAGCCCCAAAGCAGCTTGAAGGACCCCAGCTGCTTCTGAGCTGGCCCTTTCCATCAGCTAGCTATTCCCTCTTCAAGGTGAAGGCCCTTTTCTCCTAAAAGCAGTGCTGGAAGGTGAAATGTTTGGCAAAACAGCCTCAGACAAAGGATGGGCACAAGAGAAGAGCAGCACAGGTGACCTTTGCCAAATTATGATTTTGACACCAGTTCAGCATTTTGAGGGTCACTAGCTAAAGATGACATTGCCAGCGCGGCATTTCCTCATAATAAGGTCTCAGCTGAAAATCCAGCTCCCATCAGCTTTCCAAAATTCACTTTTATATTTAAAAATACACACGAGATGACAAACCTCCAAAACTCCAGCGCTTACTCTCTCCCAGAGTCATGCCTGACTGCCCTGGCTCCGGCCCTGTGATATGCCCTCAGCACAGCTCTGTGCCTGCAGCTGGGAGGTGAGTGGCTTGCACAGAGGCTATTTGCCACCGTCAGTCTAGGTGATGTGCACACTTAGCTAGCATCTCCACCAAGGAGTTTAAAAGTCGGGAACACCAGCAGTTTCAAATATGTAACCTGATTTCAAAATCAAGTTCCTGTGTTTCTGCTACATCCGAGCGTCCCCAGCCACGATGGGCTTGACTGTCACTCTCTTGGCTGCTGTGTAACTTCTCTTGCAGGTCGCTTGATGTTTATTGGCTTTAAAATTGACATCTCGGGCTTCCCTGGTGGCGCAGTGGTTGAGAGTCCGCCTGCCGATGCAGGCGAC
The DNA here is from genome assembly GCF_963455315.2 of Globicephala melas. NCBI lineage: Eukaryota > Metazoa > Chordata > Mammalia > Artiodactyla > Delphinidae > Globicephala > Globicephala melas. The sequence goes on along the minus strand of NC_083327.1, from coordinate 60,267,532 downwards.
ACGGGTTCGTGCCCCGGTCCGGGAAGATCCCACATGCCGCGGAAAGGCGGGGCCCGTGAGCCATGGCCGCTGAGCCTGCGCGTCCGGAGCCTGCGCCCCGCAGCGGGAGAGGTCACAGCAGTGAGAGGCCCGCGTACCGCAAAAAAAAAAAAAAAAAAGACATCTCTAGGTCAGCAGAAGTGAAGGAGTTTCTTCCTTGATTTATTTGTTCTTGTTTATGTTCAATTATGATTAGAAGCCACCTCTACATAGCTGCTCTGTGGTTTGTACTGTGTTTGCTTCTGGGATTTCTTCTAACAGCACTGTTCCGTAGAGTAACAGTAAGATTATGAAAATGGGATCCGTTTTTACAGTTTAGCATGCGGCGGATGGTGCTCTTTTATTAAAAATTGCTGAAGGCTGTAATTTGTAGGTAATTAATTAATCCATGTGAGATTTAACCTTAATATGTATTCTCCCCAGAGAACACTTTTCTATAAGCAGAAAAACAAAAATGAAAACTTAAATCAAACCAAAACACACCTATCAAACTCTTCTGATCAGAATAGCAGTATCCTCTCTGTGCTCATGTATCTCTGAAAGACGTGGCTCCCCACTTTGGTCTGAAATGTCAGGTTGTACAAAAAAAAAAAAAGAAAAGGAGCCGTTGGTGGGTTTTTTGGTTAGGTGCGGTTTTCTCCCCTAAAATAACAGAGACTTCATAGACACAGATCAACTGCATGTTCTTTTCCAAGAAATTTCTGCAGGAAGGTTTTCAAATGTGGTCGTGTTACAACGTTAAGTACGGATAACACAGCAAAGAGAAAAAAAAGGATGTTTTGGCTGGTACATGTGGGTATTAGTTTGCAGTCTTGAAGCTAACTGAATATCCATAGACTCTGGATTGAGTCCAGGGAATGGCTCTGATGCTTTAACTGGTTCAAACTGGTTTGGTTGCCTGAGTTAAAAGTGCTAAAAGGGAACAGAAAACAAGTCTCCTTACTGGCTGCTTTTCTGAGCATCCTTACACAGGGCACAGTTGTGAAAGAAGGTCAGGAATGACAAGCAGACAGGTTATGCCTCAGGGAAAAAAAAGATCAATCAGAACTATAGGTATCGACTGTACTGTAAAGGGACCATCAGTGTGTGTGATGAAGTGGATCATTTTCTAGTTTTCTAGTTTTCAGAATTTTAAAATTCAGCATAGTAGACTGAGAATAAACCATTTTCCACTGCTCTTATCATCTTCGAATGTGCCCTGTGATGTTAGAACTGTTAAATATTAGCTTTTTCTTTATTTTTCTGCCTCCCCTGCTAGAAGGTAAATGCTAAGGAACTGATCACTTTATTTATTCCTCTAGCCTTAGATCTGAACTAGTGCCAGGCACATAATTCTTGCTCAATAAATGTTTGTGGACCAAATACTGATTAATCTCTATCAACTTTATGTTCCATGAAGCTGACTGATGATATGCCTATAGCTTCTGAAATAACATTACATTATTTCATACTCACTGAACACCAAAGGCAAAGCCCCACTTTCTTATTTCAACATACAGTACAAACTGCTAACATCTTGAGACTTTTAATATTCTTGCTTCAAATGAGTTGAGGCCTCCTCCTCACGTGGAGAGTTACTGATTGGTTATCAATTTAATCGCTTATGAGATTGTTTATTTCTTGAGTGGAGGCCAGAAATAACACTGGAAGAGAAAACTCTTTCCAAAGTTCTCTCATGAATGTACCATCCAACTAAAGAAAGCTGAGAAAACATTACTTCAAAGTGCTTTCAAAAAAGTGATGTCAAAGTTTGCACACCGATGCAGTGCTGCTTTTGTTTCACATAAGCACACGTATCTGTGTTTAATAAAACGTTGAGAGAAATCTTGTTACTTCTGGAAAGAAATGAGGAACAATTGTCCTCTTACAACTTGCAAACTTTAGCCAATATGCTCTTGGACCAATGGGCCTGTCTCAACTGGTGTGCTTTCTAAAAAAGGCAGATTTCTAGGCCCCATCCTGAAACTTCTGATTCAGTAGGTAAAAGTAGGGTGCAGAAATCAGAAAGGTTTATAATCACACCAGGTGATTTATATGAAAGTTGTCTGCAGACATTACTTTGAGAAAAATAAAAAACAAAAAACGCCCTGATTGGTAGAAGATTCTACAAAATCTTGGTTCCCTTTGAGCTCAACTCTCATTAGATTGTAATTTAGGCATTTGGCTGCCAGACAAATACCTATAAATTTTGATTATAAGACAAGTAAAATGGCTGAGATCCTATTAGAACATCTTATCCAGTTCAAAAATGCTTATCGTCTCTATTCTTCAGTAGACTGAGGCTTTTGTTTAGGTTGATGCTACAAATGTTGGCAGAAGTCAAGTGCAGGAAAAAATAAATCAGTAGAAATATTCCATCTTCAGTTGGCAAACCACAAAATATTTTCTCCCATATTACCTAATTTGCTTCTCAGAGTAACTCTGTGAGGGAGTCAGGGCAGGTATGTGTTAATCTAATTTTGCATATGAGCAAACCCAGGACCAAGGAGGTTCTCACTTGCCCAATGCTAAGTAGAATTAACAACAGAGAAGTCATCCCTCTTGGGACCGCTTGTGCCTAGTTTATTGTTTAATTACTCTTCATGGTCCCTTACATATATCAAAATATACTTTCTCATTGCTTTTCTTCCCTGACTCTTCTTTCTCTAGAGATGTTGCATGGAGAGTTCTTAGTTACTTCCTCCAGGAGGAAGAGGAGGGTTGGATGTTATTGTTGTACTTAAGATTAAATGAGATAATGTGTGTGAAAAGTGCTTTTTGTAAGTTATGCAATAGTATACATAGCCATGCATATATTATTATATGCATATATGACTATATGCATATATGCATGTATTAGTATTACTAGTATTATTATTAATACTACTACTATTGCTTGTCTTTTCCTAGGCTTTAAGCCTTCAAAAGGGAAACTCGTGAAGCTTACTCAGCGTATCGAAGGAAAACAGAGCCACCAACAGCAAATTTGGTGATAAATCATAAAAGGAAAAAAATGGAGGAAGGAATACATGCAAAAAGAAATAATACTTTTTTGGAGTAAGAAACAAATTAGAGTATGCTGAACTTTGAGGAAGTGCTCAAATGTAACTGAAATTGAATTGTGGGAGGGGGTATATGACTTCTCTCCAAAACGTCTCCAAATGGTACCTAAATAAATAAATATACATAAGCTTAGAATTTCTCCTTTATTTTCTCAGGAAAGTTCTTGTAGTTGAATTCGAATCTGCCAGAGATGTTGGCCGCTTCAGAGGAACCACAGAGGTTGGCACCTGTGCTGTGAGGTACCCTGACTGGACCGGGTCTGAGAGACTCTTTTCTATCCTGGAAGCAAGGAGGCATTTCTCAGCAGGAAGCTTTGCCTAGTTCTCACAGCCTGATAAGGGCATGTAACACAGACTGCCTCACTGCCTTGTTATTTTCACTCAATATTTTCTGGTCTCTGCACCTCATTTCTTTGCCCATAATTCTGTATTGGCAGTTGTAATCAAATCCTACCTTGGAAATGTCAGACTCGGGAGGAAAAGAGAGCAGTTGTTCCAACAGCTGCTGCTGTGGGCTCTTTTGCTGTGTCATAGTGCGGGGAGCGCTTAGACGTGAAGTTGAATTACCAGAATCCCTTCCGTCAGACAAACACTGCCTAAGTCTGGCGTAAATAACTGGCGTGATGGCTCGAGCCAACTGTTCAGAATAGGAATGGAGTAAACATCAACGTACTACAAGTACCTGTCTCTGTGCACATCAGAATAGCTTTGCATAAAGGTCTGAGGGGCTTGAAAGGTTTTTCTCATCTAGTTGAATCTGAATAAGAGAAAACAAAAGAAAGCTTATCATAGCTGACAGATTCACAAATGACATGCATCTCACAACAAATTCCGGTTCACATCATTACACTGACGTACCACTGATTGTAGTCTGGATTGAACCTAACTTAAACCAGAATCTGGATCAGATAATACCTGGCATGCTCACTTAACTTACTGGGGCATCAGCGGCCACTGCTCCATCGATCCCGACTAAAATGCTCACTTAAGAAATTCGTAAGTCTTAGCCCCCTCTAGAAGCTCACAGATCTCCTTTGAATCCCATTACACAACACAACACCCACCCAACACCAAATACGTAAAGGGTGCATTCAAATAGTATTTGAGAAACGAAATTCGACATGCTACTCTAGGAATTCCCACTCCTACTTCTTTAAGGGAAATTTTTTAATCGCTGAGAAGGTATTTTTCCTCTTCTTGACCCTTGTAAGGAGCTTGAAAGCAAAAGACACTTTTCCTGTGACATTTCCCTCCAAATAGAGAGATGGGGAAACATCTTTAAGATGTTCAGAGGACACAAGAATGTAATCATCCCCAGCCCCACTAACTAATCTGGTCTTTTGAACCAGAAAGAAATCAAAATATTTCAAATTCTTTACAGAATCCTGGGATTTCAAGATGAAGCAGACTCTCTGGCCTCTCCACTCCATTCCTTTGTTCCCATATCTGAATATCTTCAGGCTGATAAGCATCTGCCTATAATAAGAGCTCTATTTACTAAGCATCTACTGTGTATCACACCCTGGACCAGGAGCTTCACAAACCTCATCACATGTGGAATTTTCAATCCCTGGAGGTATTGTTTGCACACCTTGCAGGTAATGAAAAGAGGGTCAGAAAAATGTAGATACTTTGCCTAAGGTGATAAGAGATAGAAAATCTGAAGCCAGGTCTGTCTTCCTCCAAGGCTGTGTGCTCTATTTCTGTCTGCACATCTGCACGTATGTGATTTGTTGTACAGAGATATCGAACTTCCTTTATCCAGATTCTCTGTTTACTAGTCATATGACTCTGTGCAGGTCACTTAACTTCCAAAAAGGTAGGTTTCTGACAAAACGGAAATGACAATTCTTGTTCCTTGTACTTCATAGGATTGTTGAAGTGAAATGAAATAACACATATACAGTATCTTTGTAAGCACTAAAAAAGTTTTCAAATCACAGATGTGTACTACTCAGGGTTAGGTCTGACTATACAGCAGGAAAGTCATTGTGGCTTTTTAGGTTGAGCTGTATGGCATGCGGGATCTTAGTTCCCCGACCAGGGATCGAACCCGTGCCCCCTGCATTGGGAGCATGGGGTCTTAACTACTGGACCGACAGGGAAGTCCCAGTTGTGGCTTACATGAGAAGACAATCGATTTCTCTCTTATGTGAAAGATGACCTGAGGGAGGTGGTCCAGGGAAGGCATGGCAAGATGCCCAACGTCAGGCACCCAGGGTCCTTCAGTCATGCTGATCTCTTCTTTAGTACATCACCCCATGGTACCATATGGCCCCACCCACACTGACTACATTCAGCAGATAAGAAGAAGACCAATGAAGGGTGCACTTCCTCTCACAAGAATCCTTTCCCAGAAGTTGAACACATTCCCCATTTCCCCATAATCTTATGTTATCCACTAAAGCATATAGAGACATACAAATTATGTTCAGATGACAGGATTTATTAATAAGGTTTTAGATGCAATGAGTCATTTTCCCTCTGAGAGCATAAACGATGTTTTCAGATTATTTCTAGGAGAAGATACACATCAGATATTATCCTTATTTGCAGGTGGCATATGCGAAATACAGAGCGACTACAGGGCTTGTTAAAAGTCACATGGTTAATGGAGAAAAAAAATCCCGACAAGGTATTTGACAGTTGTACCTTCTACACAATTTTTTGAACAAAGCAGCTGGAGAGAAAGTATAAAATTCAGCCAAATGTTGGCAGGAGAACAATGCAAACATCCTGAAGAATGACTCAAATGGAACTTTGAGGAAACATAACTAAAACCAGGGTTCTTTCCATCAAGCTAGAATGCTATAACCAAAATTCTAGTACTTGAAAAATTGGGAGGCAAGCAGAAATAAAAATTCTAGCTACATACTCCCTCACTTCCACATTTCATTTTTTTCTGTCTAACAGTGACAATTTTAAATATATGGAACCTCTAATTATTGACTCTGGTACAAGCTCCTGCTTCTTCCCATAGACGACTGTCATGTTGACTCATGACTAGCACCAAAGAATGCATCCTCACAACGTTGAGATATGTGTAGAAAGAACTTCGGGCTAGCACCACTTATTCAAGGCTATGACAAATTATTTTTAAAAATAAAGTACATACATTGTGTTGTAGAATAAAACATTGTGCATGGAATTTAGGCTAAAACACAAGACTACGGCAGATGCCTAGGCTACCTCTCCCAGACAGCCAGGAGTCACTGTCACTCTCCTGTCACTGAGATGTCTCTAAGAGGGATTTGCACACTGCATGCTTCCTCCCATACCTCATTCAGGCCTCTACTTAAGTGTCCCCTCCTAACACTGACTTCCCCAACGACCTTATCTAAAAAGCCCCATACACTCCTTCACCCCACTCTCTCTCCCTCACCTGTTCTAATTTTCCTCTTGGCACTTATTAGCGCCTGACACTGGCCGTGTCTGTACTTCTGTCTTTATAGTCTGTCCCCAAATAAACTGTGAACTCCACAAGTGTGGGACTTTGACTTGTGGGCTGCTATATCCTACCTACTGCCATATTTACAGAATAAATAAAATAATGAAATATTGAGAATTTTAGGCACTCTTGTAGACAAGAGAAAATAATTGATTTGGGCAGGTGATCCCATGATATGTCCCTTAAATCACACCATAGGTGTCTCTGACTAAGCTTACAAAAGCCTTCAGAGAGACCTTAGTACATCTTATAGGACACTTTTCACTCTCATTAAAATGAAAAATGTAGATAAAATCAGTCATTTCTTTCAAGGCTTCTGACTGATTCCCATTAAGGTTGCTGCCCTTACAATAGTTCCTTAAGTGGCTGGTAATAACCTTCTTATAAACTCTCAGAGTAGAGAATGCCAAGCACATCCACATTCATTGATTCATTCATTCATTCAATTATGCAACAAATATTTTTGGAGTACTTACTATGAGCAAAGCAATATCCCTGAGGATATAGCAGGAGCCAAAGTTCCTGCCTTCATGGAGTTTATTTTCTAATGGGAAGAGAGATGGGTGATAGAGAAATCAGCAAGTATATTTGGGAGGGTAAGAAATGCTGTAGAAAAAAATAGAGAGTAAGAGAGATCAGGAGCTGAGTAAAAAGGGATGGAGGAGACAGTTACACCAAGGGATATTAGGGAAGAAGGGAAGAGAATGTGAAGAAATAAGAGGTTATGCAATGTGGAAATGGTGGGGGGCGGGGGTAGTTTCAGGATTGTATCTTGGCAGGAGGAGAGGCTCCAGGCTGAAGAAGAACCAATGAGAAAGCCCTGAGCTAGACCTGTGCAGGTGTGTTCTGAGACCAGCAAGGGGGCAGTGTGGTGGCATCCGCTTAGCAGGCGTTGGGTCATTTGGGACAGTGTAGTCCTGGGGTCAGTGTGTGCGGAGAGCAATGAGTGAAGAATGGAAGGTCTACTTGATAAGGTCGGAAGGATATCAAGGGAGCTGGACCATCCCTCCTAGGCCACCACAGAATTGACTTTACTCAGTGAAGTGAGGACCGTGAAAAGATTCTAAGGAGAGTGGCATAATTTGACTTACTTTTTGAAAGATCTTTCTAGTAGTTGTGTTACTAGTAAGCCACAGGGGCACAGAGCATATGTAGAAAGACCAATTATATGGCTGCTGAGAGAAACGAAGAGAAAGAGCGAAGTCAAGGTGGATGCCAAGATTTGGGGCCTGAGTGACTGGCAAGACCGAGTTGCCACACAGTGAGGTGAGGAAATGGGAGGGATGTGGGGCTTGGGGACAGGGGGATTTTAGGCACCCAGTTATAAATAACAAAACTCATGCGGCCTGTTTAAGCAGCAAAGGGATTGAGCAGCATTCAGAGCGGCTGCAGCAGAGCCCGAGTGCCAGGCCTGGCCGTGCCACACGCTGCTCCAAACAAGTTCCGTGTCCCAGAAGACCCAAGTCCACGTTGACACCGGGTACCGGAAGCTCCGCCTCTGCTGCCAGAAGCCCCAGCTGTCACTCACCAGAAAAAACTATAAATAAATACGCTATTCCATACGCTTCTGCTTCTCACTTCCCTCTGCAGATAAGGACCACCTGATGGGCAGAGCCGGGTCCCAGATCGCCGAGGAGCCTGGCTGCAGGCGCTGGTTCTAGCTGGAGAATCTGAGGGCATCAGCTCTACCCCCGCCCCTGAAAAGCGAGTCACCAGGGCTTGACCACCAGCAAACCCCAAGATATTCTTGCTATCATTTCTTTGCTCATTACTAAATGCTCCGTGAACATATTCTTAAAACGGACATGATTTTTTTTTTTTTCTCGACTTCCAGTTCCAGGCCAGGTTTCTTGTGGAATGTGCGACCAGCCTTGTCCCAGACCGGACAAAGGCCTGAAGCAGGGTGGTGAAAACTACATCACTGTTTGAGAAATAGTTCCATGAGAGAAAAAAAAAAAAAAAACACACACACAAGATGTTTGACACTTGGGAATAAAACATTTCCAGAGAAGAATTAATAATAGTCTTCAGGCATAGGAGGGAATATACACCATGTAAATGATAAATGGATAATTAAAATTGCTTACATCAATGTTTAAAAATTGGAAATTTGGGAGACCCTGGTCTGGCGCTCCTTAAGAGTAGTCATTATCACCAGATAATTATTAACTATTCATTTTATTTATTGAGAGGTTACTAATGCTAAATACTACTGTGCAAAATGCTTACTTACAACATCTCATTTGACTTTCATAATAGCCCCATTTAGGCAAGACTAGGTGCAGAGAACTCAAGTACCTTGTCTAACTGGTAAGTGGTGGAATTCCAATGCCTTAAACTCATTGCTATGAAACTGTATGCTGCCATTTAATCTCTAAGAAGACAAGATGTCAAGTAAGGACCCTGGAGATCCACAGTATAACAATCTGCCCCAAATAATCTCATTAAATGTTTATCTTAACTTTGTTTTTCAAGTATCTTTAAAATGATCTGCTAGTTCTTCATTGCTAGGAATTTAGCCTTCTTTGTTTACAAAAATATGTATCTATGTGCAAAGGCACTTATTCCAGTTTTTTTTTTCCATAAGAGGGAAAAAAACTAGAAATCTAATGTTGTCAGTTAGAAACCTTATCAGTAAGTTTCGTCATATCTACATAATAGAATTTGTAAGTAAATTACTTAAAAGATCTTTAAGATACACTTTAAAGTTTAAAATATCTAGATGGAAAATAGTGGCTATAGTATGATTCTATTTGAAAAAATATATACACAGATTTATATGCTTGTAGATACATAAAATACTTCTAGGAGGATGTCCAAACCTGGGAAGAGGGGAAGGGAATCTGTAAAGGGCGAGGGAGACTTTTACCATTCATTTTATATGTTTATCATTTCAATTTTCTACTTTTACAGTTACTGAAAGTGAGCGTCTTCAATAAATTCTGTATCTGAAATATTGTTGAGCCTTTTGAAGAAGGTATTTTATGTCTTCCTACACTTCATTTTTAAATTATAAAGCTGTAGAGAACTTTGTATTGTTTTGCTCTTCATACCAAATGCTTTTATTTGTCTTGATTCCTTTTTCAATATTTATGGCTAAAGCAAATTGCACAGTGTTACTATGCAGACATTTGCTATAAATGATCATAGTTTCCCTCTAAATAAAAAGAACGCAGAATTGAACACCTAGAGATGGTTAAAATGGTAACTTTTATGTTACATATATTTCACCACAATTTAAAAAAAAAAACCCAGAACTTCATAATATCAAGTATCGAATGGAAATGTAATCATCTTAGCTAACATTTCTTTGGTGCCTACCCGGTGCCAGGCTCTGTGAAAAGCGGCTGCACGTTTATCTCCCTGCATCTTCAGACTTCTACAACCTTGCTGCTTTTCCGGCCCATTTTACAGAGAACACTGAACGAAATGATTTGCCCCAGGGCCTGCAGCTGGCAAGCCATGATTGTAGAGGGAGCCCAGAAATTCTAATTCCAGACACAGGAAGGCCTCTGTTGATATATTACTCTTCACAGCCTCCCTAATTCAAATGAGTTTGACTCTTGGAAATATAACTGTGACATTCCCAAAGAAATGTGACTCACTTCTTGTACATATATAGTGCAATGTGAAGCTTAAAAACATAAAAAAAAAAAATTATTTAACACTAGTATCTGGAAATTTTAGGCCTATATTTTCTGATTTATATAAAATGAATTTTGACATCAGTACTTGGTATTCATGGCCTAGTTATTAATTTATAGGTGATGTTTTCCATATACAATAAGTAACTGGAATACACTGGCTAGTTAAACTTTCTGGCTACATCAGTGATGAACAGAAAATGTCTTTCGTTTTCATCTTTATTACTGAAAATATTTCTGAAATATGTTAGTATACTTTCTCTTCTTAGTAGACTCATAATGGAATCTTCTTTTCATGGAAGAATTTCTTGTGCAGTTATTACACATATCAGTGATCATTGTCTAAAAATATGTTCAGCTGAATTTATGTTGAGACTGTGCTCCATCCTGAAAATATCCTTTTTTTATACTGAATCATCAATAAGGGTTTGTTTTAGGTCATTGCCTCATGTTTTCTAAAAATAGAATTTTCAAAGTGATTCTGGCTAAGTGGATTTCATTTAATAAGGTTTGGCTACACACTAATGTTTCAGATAGTTCCACAAACACATAATTCTTGAATTACTGGATTTGGAGAATGCTCTACAGCGAAAGACACTAAATGCAGGACAAATACTGAATGTACTGTTTGTTTAAAAAAAAAAAAGAGGACGCTGTGCTTTTACCAAATACACATTCCTGCCACACCCTAATCCCCTCTCTCATCTCTCACCCAGATACTCCTTTGGAAAAGACAGGCAGGTGTGATTCTGGTCTCTCTTCCCCCTCATGCAGCCCCTTACATTTTTTCTTTAAGTATACTCTAGAGTGTGTGTGCGTGTGTGTGTGTCACAAGATTTTTTTTTTTTTTTTTTTTGTGGTACGCGGGCCTCTCACTGTTGTGGCCTCTCCCGTTGCGGAGCACAGGCTCCGGGCGTGCAGGCCCAGAGGCCATGGCTCACGGGCCCAGCCGCTCCGCGGCATGTGGGATATTTGCGGACCGGGGCACGAACCGGTGTCCCCTGCATCGGCAGACGGACTCTCAACCACTGCGCCACCAGGGAAGCCCCGTCACAAGAGTCAGCTAATCACATTTCTAACCTAGCATAGACATGCCTTCAGCAGCATTCCTGACAGACTACAGTCCAGTGTGAATGTTAATTCTTTTGGTTGTTGAGGCCTCTGCATCATTGGACATTCCTTCCTTTGTCAGACAATTCTCATTGCTATAATCCTGCTGCCACCGAAACAGTCAACTATCGATACTAGTTCTGACACCTAGAGAAACTCAGATTATGAACATACTCTTCCACAAACAGACTTCCCAAGTGTTCTTTGCCCAAGACCTTTCCTTATCCAGTTAGGGATTTATTGAAAATGATAAAGCCAGAGTCTGTACAGACTCCTTATAACCTCTGGACAAAATGTTTATTGGAATGTATTGACTTGTCTTTCATGATAAAGCATCCCGGACTGAATTTATTTTTAACATGGATGGAAGTAATTCATTTGCATTATGTATTTGAACAGTACAGGTATTTATACCTAATTGTTCTCAGGTACCGACATTCAATGAAGCTATGCTAGAAGCCACACAAAGTGTGTTTTAAACAGACAATATTCCATTCCTCCTTGCAGACTGTCTAGCAAAGTCCTCAGCTCCCAGGATGAGTAAATGATGACGGAACAACAAGCAAAAATAATAGCAATGAGCTACACACACAGTCATCAACACACTAAAAGGCAGCAGGGTAACAAGAGCCCAAGATAACAAACAGGTAAAAAATTGCATAATTAGGTCTTAAGAATGTCTTTAGTTGTGAAATGTGGATGATTCACCTTGTGATTCTGGGTGTGGGTTAGGAAATGTTCACCTCTCTTAAACTATCTGCTAGAAGCCAACCTGACTTCATGTTTTGCCAGTCTACTGGGTGTTTGCTCTACTGGGTATCATTAGCCAACCAGTTTGACAAGAGTTCTTTGTTTTTTGCACTGACACGATTTATTTACCGAGTTTCCTGAACAAATGGGTTGTAATTTAGGCTATTGTAATGGAGAAGCCTGAAAGTGGGTTTTGGAGAGGATAGAGCTCTCTTCCAAGGAAGGACTATTCCACAGTTACAGTAACTGATGAGAAACGACTCTCTTGATGTCCACATGTCAGTGAAGCCACTGGAGGGTGGGGAAGCAACCCTGCAGATTAACGTGAATGGTGGAACATAACTCATTGAACTAGTTTCCCCTGAAAAAATTCTCAGCCAAACACTTCCTAACCTCTGTCTTCCTTAGGGTACCCCTAACACACTGGAAGGGGAGTAGTTTACACGGAGAATTTGGGGCTTGTTATGTAGATGTTCTAAATATTTCATTTGTCGGCAATTAAATGAAGTGAGAAAACAGGCTGCCCCGGGCTTCCCTGGTGGCGCAGTGGTTGAGAGTCCGCCTGCCGATGCAGGAGACACGGGTTCGTATCCCGGTCCGGGAAGATCCCACATGCCGTGGAGCGGCTGGGCCTGTGAGCCATGACTGCTGAGCCTGCGCGTCCGGAGCCTGTGTTCCGCAATGGGAGAGGCCACGACACTGAGAGGTCCGCGTACCGCAAAAACAAAACAAAACAAAACAAAAAACAGGCTGCCTATGGGAAAAGCATCAGCCTTTGAATAATCAAACTTGAAATCAAACTCCAGTTCTACCATCATTAGCCTCATGACCTCAGATTGTCTCTGAGTCTCAGTCTTCAACTGTAAAGAAATGCTGTGAAATTTATATGACTTATGTAAAACACCCAGGATTGTGTTTGGTGCAGTGGTTCTCAAAGTGTGGTCCCCAGACCAACATCAGTATCACCTGGGAACTTGCTAGAAATGCAGATTCCAAGCCCCACCCTAGACCTAATGAATCAGAAAGAAACAGAAAGGAGAGAGCAGCAGCAAGTTTTTAACAAGCCCTCCAGGTAATTCTGATTAGCACAATAAATTTTGAGAACCATTATTCTGGCATATGAAAGTCTCTCCAAAAATGGCAACTGTTATATACTTCATATTAGTCAAGTACTTTACAGCTTACAGAGTTGCTTTTCTGCCCGAAATACCATCTACTTTGCTCAGGTTTGCATTTCTTTTGATCCAATAATTCCACTTTGCAGAATTTCCTCAGGAAATAATCAGAGATGTTCAAAAAGATTTTATGTAGTAGGTTATTCATCGAGGAACTGATCATGTAAGTAAAAATTTGGAAACTAGACTTAAGTAAACAATATGATATGGGTTTAATAAATTATGGCACGTCTGTGCGATGGAACACAGTGTAGCGATTAAAAATCATGTCATATATTGTATTTGTCAGAGCAAGCGTTGAGAATCATCTATACCAGAATCACCTGGGAGGCTTTTCAAAATGCAGATCTCTAGTCTTTATCTCAGATTTATGAGTTAGAATCTGTGAGCGAGGGACCTTATAATCTTTCCTTTCCACGTGCACACAGAAATTTGAACATCTTGTTTCAGATTAATAATTAATAACATGGCAAGTATTCGTGGTATATTATTATGTGGATAAAAACATATTACGAAGCAAATATTTACAGTAACTCAATAACATAGGCACCATGTATGTGTAAAGATGACCAAAAATACAAGTGCTAAAATGCTAAGTAATTATCTCTGGATGGTAAGATGGCAATTCTGGTGCTGGTTATTTTCTTCTTGTTCTAAATTTTCTACATTTTCGGTAATGTGTGTAATTTCAATGAGAAAAAGGATGTTATTTCAGAAACCACATATTAGTGTGTGTGATTGATCTATGTAGTGAGGACTTCATATTTATACCTGAGGATCGAAAACTCTGATGTAGATACACATGAACAAGAAATAGAGAAAAAAGTAATAAAATCAAGACACGGAGGAACAAAGCAAATACACTTGTGTCTCAAAAGGGAAGGCATTTAAGTCTGATTGAGGAGTACGAGCAAAGATAAATTCAGAATTAGGTTGGAAACCATCCCCTGCCCTTCTCCCGTCCCCCGGCTGTGCCCAGAGGGTAAGCTGCAGTCTGCCATCCGCTAGGCAATGCAGGTGGCTGGGAATACTGCTGACTCTGTGTGGCCTTGATGATGACTAAGGACAGAAAGAAAGGAAACCAAAGGATGCTAACCTGGCACAGAAGTTGCAGAGCCTTCATGGAATTTTTTTTTATAATAGGAGAGTAGCCCATCTTTCAGGGGTGATGTAGGTGATATACTTTCTGAAGTCAGAGCAATGGCGTAAATTACAGCTGAATGTCTTTGCCAGACCCCTGATGTCCCCTATGGTGGGCACTGGCAGATAAGTGATAGGAGTGCCTGCAGAAGACAGTCTCATGGAAAATGCTGCTCTACTCCCAACTGATCAGAGCCACTGGCAGTTAAAGAACTGCTTTCAGCAAGTGTATATTAACTGTCTATCGCAGGCCCACCACCAAGCTGGGCACCAGAGAAAATATCAAGGAGGTAAAGAGTGAGGACTACCGGTGCAGCCCCAGGCTCAGAAGGGGCCACACGCTTGGAACTGAATGCTCTGTGGTCACCTCTTGAAAATCTTTTTTTTTAAAAAAATTAATTAATTAATTAATTTTATTGGCTGCCTTGGGTCTTTGTTGCTACGCACGGGCTTTTCTCTAGTTACGGCAAGCGGGGGCTACTCTCCGTTGCGGTGCGCAGGCTTCTCGTTGGGTGGCTTCTCTTGTTGCAGAGCACAGGCTCTAGGCACATGGGCTTCAGTAGTTGTGGCACGTGGTCTCAGGAGTTGTGGCTCGCGGGCCCTAGAGCACAGACTCAGTAGTTGTGGCGCACGGGCTTAGTTGCTCCGTGGCATGTGGGATCTTCCCCCACCAGGGCTCGGACTCACGTCCCCTGCATTGGCAGGTGGACCCCCAACCACTGTGCCAACAGGGAAGCCCACCTCTTGAAATTCTTAAAAATTTGATCTTTGAATTAATGTTTTCCAAAGTGAAGTCCAGAGGGACAATGGAGCATAGGGGGTGGGGACGAACTTGTTCATCTCCCCCCATTGCCTGCTCACCCTCACAGGTTATCGGCCTCCTCTTCCTCTAACCCCATTCAGGGACCACAGCCAATGAGGCAGACAGGTGCCTGGATGAAGGTGCAGGGAGGTCCGAAGTCGGCTGTGCATGCCCCATGCACCATGCTGCAGGGCAAGGCTCAGGACACCTGGGAGGGTCTGCACTCATCTTGTAAGTATCCCCATGCTCCAGGGGGCACAATGTTACATAGCAAAGAGAAAACACTATGACACGTCAAGAAAGAGACAGGAAAAGGAAGGAAAGCTTTTTTTCAGGCTTTTTGAACAAGAAACCCTGTGGGGTTTTTGTCCTGGACCTTGGAAATTAGGGAGTTGGTCCTGATGAGAACTTATAGGGGTGGGAGGAACCAAGGGACACATACTAATAAATAAAAAGGGAGGACTCACTGGAAGAGGATCCTCCCTTGATGAGTATTTCTCGCTGTCTGAGAAAGCTAATCTATCCAGGAAGGGTGTTTCCCTTGTAAGCATCACACTGTAGAGCAAATCACGGTTAAATAAGAAGAGTATTTTCTCTGAAGGGAGTCTCTAGTGATTATAGGCTAGAATCAGCCTTGCTTAATTACATGCCGTACAAACAATCATTCTAAATACTCTTTCTCTCTCTCAACCTCTCTCTCTCTCTCTAAAAACATATATCCAGGACTAATTAGAGAAAGTATTGGGAGTCTAAGAGACAAGTTCTTAGGCTTTTGCTAAACAAGGTCAGGAGGAAAAAAACACAATCATAAAAATGAATTGAGTTCATTCTTCCTAGAAATGATCTTTCCAGCACTTTCTATTGTCCTCCTTTCCAGAAGTTCATTTTTAAAAAGTAAAAATTGTGCTGTTTTGAAAGCATGCGATCAGTTTTTTTGCTAGCATTCTGGAAAGTTAAGGTCACACCTGCACAAAAAAATTGCAATGCAAATGCTTATTAGAGCAAAATATGTGCATGTTTATAAAAATCAATTACATTTCACAACAATTTCTAAGTTACCCCATAGAGTTCAAAACCACTTTAGCTGCTCAATAAAGTGAGAGAACTCCATTAAACTCCTAAGTCCTGTTGAGTGTCCCGATGAAAGAGAACAAGAACTTAGTCATTACATGCAGAAGGAGTGTGCTTGTTTAAGGAGGTCTTTTTAAGACCTAGACCTTGGCCTAGTTTACTTCAAGTCACATGGACTTCTTCGCTTACTCTAACAAAAGAATGAGCCAGGATCTTCTTACTTATTTGCATGCTTGTGTGTCCTGTGTTATGGAGAAAAGGGTGTAGGTAAGAAGTGGTTGACGACTAAGCTCAGCTTCCTAACAGAGGTAAGATGCATGTATCTATGTGGCTGGGTAAGTCCAGAAGATTGGGAGGGATGGGATCTTCAAGCACTTCCACCCTTAGACCCAGGCAGACAAGGCCCATGCTTTCGTTTAAGAGGAAAGCAGGCCGTGAAGCCAAGGGGACATGCCCACATGGAGCCAATATACTTTTTCTAGTCCATGCTTTGGATACCTTGAACCCGAAACTTTCTTTCTAAATGTCCCAGCCTGCTTCTAGAACCTGCGTGGGCCTATTCTTCTTGTGCAGTCGTCTATGCGGTAATGTGACTTGCAGGTTAAAAGACATTTGATGCCAAAAGTATATCTTTTATTATTTTTTATGGAGATATAATTCACATGCCATAACATTCACCATTTTAAAGTGTAAAATTCAGTAGTTTTTAGTACGCGCACAAAGTCATAGAACCAGCAGATCAAATTAACTGTGGTGCTTCTCCCAGCTTGAAGAACTATGAAGGACTTCTCTAAAACAAAATGTGTACTTAAGAATCCTTCCTTCTAAAATGTACCAAAACCTAGTAACATCTAAAAGCTTCAAAGCAGAAACACGGTAATGTGCTCTGCTCTGGCTCTTTATGACTCTCCTCTTGGAACCATGGGGCCATGAACACCACAATCTTGGAAGATGAGCATAGCAAGGTAGCAAGTGTGGGTGAACGCTTTTTTCCCAAAAGGATCCTTCACCCCTTCTGAATAAGGACCAAGAATGGGGAAATAGGGCTTCCCTGGTGGCGCAGTGGTTGAGAGTCCGCCTGCCGATGCAGGGGACACGGGTTCGTGACCCGGTCCGGGAAGATCACACATGCCACAGAGTGGCTGTGTCCGTGAGCCATGGCCACTGGGCCTGCGCGTCCGGAGCCTGTGCTCCGCAACGGGAGAGCCTGCAACAGTGAGAGGCCCGCATACCGCAAAAAAAAAAAAAAAGGGGGAAATATACAAATCATAATATTGGTTAATAAGATATGCATCATATTTTTTTATCCTTGTAGACAGCTGACTTGACTATATCCCAACTAGTTGAAAATGAAAAATTTAGTCACGTGGGCTATTTAACATCAGGTCATTTAAAAATGATAACCCAGTGTTATTTTTGGTAGTTTTCCCCCGTCAAATTTATTTTGTTTGTAGACATAGCCACAATTTGAAGCACAGAATGTGTGCTCAGAAATGTGCTACACTGATGAATTATGCCATGACAAAAGAGGCAGGCTGTATTTTTGACTTTTCAAGTAGACAGTTACAATTTGCATTTCTTACTTTCCATGTGTGTCATCATGGCTTTTTCCCTATAGGTTTTTCAATGCTCTCTCCCTGTTCCTTTCTTGTTTTCTTCATTTCTGACCCCATAATTCCTGAATCATCATTCCGCCACTTGCAATTGTTTTCAAACTAATGTGTTTCACTCATACATTCCAGGGATATATCCATCAGGAGAAAATTGCAAGTGCTAGTAAAAATTGTCTCTCTAATTTGTTAATGCACGTCTGAAAAAATACAGAAAGTGTGAGATGAGTACAAAAATAACTCGAAGCAGAAGGCTGAGGAGCGGGAAGGAGAGGAAATGTACATAATAAGTAGTTTGTTGATTTCTTTCCCCTCATAAACTAACCCACATGTCACTGCCTGCTATGGGTTTGTCTAGTGCCTGCATTTTTAGCATCCACCAGTGAAGTTCCAGGCCACTGACTCTCGGGTTCATACTTGTCAGTGGTAATTCATGCATCCAGCCTGTTCCTTTCCTGGCAACTCTTCTAAGAGATGGAATGTTGTAGCCTCATTCTAATCATAAGGTTCCTTGGGAAAATCTCTTGGATGCTGTACAAACCACTCAAATCTAATCTTTCACTAGGGATAACTGAAATTTACAGGTCTACCATTACGATTTGTATTTGTGGTCCTTGTGATTTGTATTAACAGTAAGCTTCCAGAGTGTCAGAAAGAGTTCACTGCATACACAAAGCACCAAAAACATTGAGGATTTTTGCTGCCTGAAGAGCACTGCGCATGTTACCCTGTGTAGCGGAGAAAAATAGTTGCACAGCCTGTATGTCCCTCGGTTCAGCTTAGAAAGCATTACTAGGTACAGCCCCGTCCTAGGCACAGAGGGGCTTGCAAGAATCGCTTGCTCTCGAAAAGCACAGGAAAGCAACTAAGAAAAAACTAAGCCTGTGATAGAACAATAGAATCACAAGTATGTGCTGTGGTGGTATAAAATGTGTATACAAATGCTTAGAACACAAGGAATTCATTGGTGGAAATAATCTGAGCAGACTTCATTACGGAGTTAATTATTCAGCCGACCATTGTAGGAATGATAAGATTTTGAGTTTGGCAAAGTAGAGAGAGAACGCCTTCTGAGCTGTGGAGGAAGAGTGATTGTAAAAGAATAGAAAGCCAAAAGTCCTAGCAATGTAGCTTGAAATTTAAACCTCATCTATTCCACAAGTCCCTTCTAGTTAAAGGTGGCCATGTGACCTAGTTCTGGCCAGAAAGTTCACCGAAATCTGCTAGGTACCTGAGTGAGAAGCACTTGCTTATCTCGATGCAAAGAGGCAGACACAGACAGCTCCAGCCTTCTCCCCTCTCGTTCCTGCCTGGAAAGATACAATAGGTGTGACGTGTGATGCCGCAGTCCTTCTCCTCCAACGTGAAGGAAAGGCCGGAGAATCACAAGAGGCTGGACTCCACACCGCTGGCTACTCTATATCGTGGAAAAAATAACCCCTCTTGGATATAAGTCACATTTTCTATTATTTGTAGCCTAGCATATTCCTAATAGATATTCTTATGTGGTTTTTTGGTCAGGAAGACATTGCCCAGATTTTAGTTGTATTGGGTAAAACTAATTTTAAAATAAAAATGCACATGATCATAGGTTTGTTTCATGAGAAGGTGATGGTTTTAGAGCTTGCAAGTTTATTCACTTGAAGAATAACACTTAAATAATTCTCTCTATATATAACGATTTCATAATTGTAGCTAAAAGCAGATTTCCTGAGCTTTTAGCCACTTTTAATCCATTAAGCCTCACTAACTCAGATGAGCACATCTAAACCCCTCTGTGTGGCCATGAATTTAACGTCAGCTGGGATTTCAAGGGACAGATCCTTTTACAGTGTCATTTATTTTCCTTTAGTTTCTCTTCCAAGTCCACAAAGTCATATGTATGCTGGCTTTTTTTTTTTTCATATTTAGAAGATTGTTGTATCCACTCCAAAATCTAATCTTTTTACAGGGCCTTCTCATATTTCATGAAATAAAAGAGGCTTAAGAATGTATAGTCTCGGGCTTCCCTGGTGGCGCAGTGGTTGAGAGTCCGCCTGTCGACGCAGGGGGCACGGGTTCGTGCCCCGGTCCGGGAAGATCCCACATGCCGCGGAGCGGCTGGGCCCGTGAGCCATGGCCGCTGAGCCTGCGCATCCGGAGCCTGTGCTCCGCAACGGGAGAGGCCACAACAGTGAGAGGCCCGCGTACGGCAAAAAAAAAAAAAAAAAAAAAAGAATGCATAGTCTCTAAACCCTTCAAGAGTTACTTTTTCACCAATTTTAGTAACTGTCAGCAGTGATCGGGCAGGGATAAAGGATAGCGTTGTCTTGAAAACATCAACTTTCCATGGACTATAAAAACTGGAAGGGACCATAAGGACGATTGGATCCCATCACTGGCTGATCTTCAAAATCATCTCTTTTTTTTGATGATAAGACTCCCTTCCCAGGTGCCAAGGCCATGCTGACTTGCTGTGTACAAGCTGATCTGTGTGTGTGTGTTTTACCTTGAAGAAATGTGTCCCTGACTTGTTTAATGTTCTTTGTTCTGACAAGATATAAAACTGTGCTGAAAACCCTGTTTCTCTGGAGCAGTTTCTCAGAGTGATCTGGCTTCTGGGCTAGTCCTCAGTTTGGCTCAAATAAAACTCTTTTCTATTCTTATTATTGATCATTTATTGATTATTTTCACGGACAATGCCCACCTGACGTTACTGAACATGGAGTTGGATGAAGATGCACCCAACCAGCTCTCATGACCTAGCGGGAGCCAGCTCCACCCTTTCCCTCCTCCAGCTCTTCTCTGACCCGGAGGAGCTGAGGCCACAGGCCAGGATAGCAGCTGTGGTTCCTGCCAGGCTGCCAGGAGCTGGTACCCGGCTAAGCGCAGGAGAAGAAATAACACTATTGGTTTTTTATTCTGTTTTGTTTCGGCCATGCCACGCAGCTTGTGGGATCTCAGTTCCCCACCCAGGGATTCAGGGATTGAACCCGGGCCATGGCAGTGAAAGTCCAGAATCCTAACCACTAGCCCACCAGGGAACTCCCAAAATAACTCTATTGTTTTTTAGGCAAGTCAACCTCCGATGTAACTGGTAAAATGTATTGATTATGTGTTAACAATGAAAATGCCTTAGGAAAGCTAATTCCAAGAAAAGTAAAAGGTCATGGGGAAAGTATCAGCTTATAAAAGAGCTAAAACATTTAGAGACTGAAAAGAAACAAGCAAACAAAAATGAACTGATTAACCCAAAAGTGGACAAGTATATAGATGGATGCTTTCATTTAGTCAAAATAGAACCAAAAACTGGATTAATATTTTTAACTTATTTTTTGAAGTATAGTTGATTTACAACGTTATGTTAATTTCTGCTGTACAGCAAATTGATTCAGTTATACATACATATACTTTCTTTTTTGTATTATTTTCCATTATGGTTTATCACAGGATATTGAATATAGTTCCCTGTGCTATACAGTAAGACCTTGTTGTTTATCCAGGAAATTCTATATATAATAGTTTGCATCAGCTAATCCCAAAGTCCCAGTCCATCTGTCCTTCACCCTCTTCCCCCTTGGCAGCTACAAGTCTGTTCTCTATGTCTGCTTCTGTTTTGTAGGCAAGTTGATTTGTGTCATATTTTAGATTCTACATATAAGTGATGTCATATGGTATTTATCTTTCTCTTTCTGACTTACTTCACTTAGTATGATAATCTCTAGGTCCATCCATGTTACTACAAATGGCAAAACTTGAATTTTATTTATTTTTTTTTGTGGTACGCAGGCCTCTCACTGTTGTGGCCTCTCCCGTTGTGGAGCACAGGCTCTGGACATGCAGGCTCAGCGGCCACGGCTCACGGGCCCAGCTGCTCCGCGGCATGTGGGATCTTCCAGGACCGGGGCACGAACCCGTGTTCCTTTCATCGGCAGGCGGACTCTCAACCACTGCGCCACCAGGGAAGACCAAAACTTGAATTTTTAATCCAAGGCTTCAGTATTGACTGGGTGCCTCCTGTGTTCAAGACATTCAGCTAGGTTCTTGCAGCATAGGTTTTATTTTCATATGACCTGATTGTAATGTTTTTATCTTTTTCCTAATATAAACCACTTCTGCTAGGAGTCTCACTAGAGGCGAGACAGTTCCCTGGACCAGTGCAGGGGTGACTGCCCCTCACTGGCCCCTGGCCACCAGGTAATTTATGCTATTTTTTTTTAATGAAGGCTCTCTATTAAAAGAGATTTATCATATTAAGAGTAGCCCCCGCTTGCCACAACTAGAGAAAGCCTGCGTGCAGCAACGAAAACCCAACGCAGCCATAAATAAATAAATAAATAAATTTGTAAAAAAAAAAAAAGCATTCTCCCCATCTTCCTCCTAAATGCTACCATTCTCAGGGGAAAAAAAATGAAATGGAATTCTTTCCCATTACATGTATTTGATAAGTGCTGCATAGAATCAGAAACACCTGCTGTAAGTTCGATTGCTTTTCTTCTGTTATCAATCCCTGTAGTTCACTACAAAAAGCCAAAAGCCAAAGAAAATTCAGAGAAATTCTGCTTAAACTACATTTAGCAAAACCAAGCGAATAGGTTTAGAAACAGAGGACCATTATGAAGTGGCCTTATCTATACAAAAACATTTAAGCAAAACCTAATATGAATGAGTCCAAGTTTCTTTATTTAGGAATATCTAGAGGTTAAATTACAGATTCTTTGAAGGTTTGTCTCCAACTTACCTAGTAAGAGGTTTGTTTTAATGTCCACAGCGTGCCAGTTTAATTCAAGAGTCTATTTTGGGACTTCCCTGGTTGTCCAGTGGTTAAGACTCCATGCTGCCACTGCAGGGGTTTTAGGTTCCATCCCTGGTCAGGTAACTAAGATCCCGAATGCCATGCAGCCAAAAAATAAATAAAAATAAAAGTTTAAAAAAAGAGTCTATTTCAATAAATATTTATTGAGCACCTACTATATGCAAGGTCCTGAGCAAGGCACTGCAGATACAACAACAAGCATTAACAGGCAATATAAAATAACCTTCTACTTTTTTGAACATCAGCACTATGCTAAGAAATATTTTGAGCTATGATCTAATATTTAATCCAAGATGGAATAATCCAGCTGGTTTATAATGTAATCCAATTGGCTCTAATAAGGTAAATATTGTCCCCATTATGCATTCCTGACAATAACAAATTCTTAAATATTTTGATCACTAGAGAGATAAGTAAGAGAGTATAACTTCAACAGACATCCATCCTCAAAGTGAAACACAATCTTGAGGTCCTGAACAAAAGAGCAGAAGGTTTTTGTCAGCCTCATACATTTGTAGGGTTCAATTTGTACTTAATAGGTTTGCTTTGAAGATCAAAAAAGATGAAATGTACTGAGAATGTGTGAGGTCAAAGCACCACAGAGATGTAAAGTGAAACAATTATTACTATGTATAGGTCTTTACACACAGAAATTTCCAGGGTCAACTTTTAAGAAGCTCATAGTGTGAAAATATGGTATTCTCTCCTTCTAGAAAACATTAAAAATTGGTCAGTATCTGGGTTTTTCTTTCCCCACAGTTAATCTGAGTGAACTGTAACTTCCTTCCATGGTAAGGTTACATTTTACACTTTATTCTTGAAATCCCTTTGCTTTTCTTTCCTTCTTCCTCTCCCTTTCTTTCTTTCTTTTTTTTTTGAAAACATACACCTCCCATTCCTTTAGTAGTAGTATTATTACCATCATCATCTTGACTTTTATAGCTGAAAGAGATTGTGCCATCTTTCACGTTACAAAGGAAGAGATGAGAGCCAAAAAAGGAAATGTCAGTCAGAGACAGTGGCAAAAATAAGCATAAAGCCCAGGTTTCTAAATCCTAATCAAGTATTTTCTTTGGTGCATTTGGCCCAATAGGAAAGAAATAAATCCAAGTTGTGAGGATTCCAAAGCTTTGGGCTCAGGGAAAGGAAAGTTATATTAAACCAGAGTTAAGTAGGATAAAAATAATGTGAATTATTCATTGACTTGGAATGATGCATTAGTGAGGGATACATGTCACAATAGGTGACTTCTGTATCTACCTTGAAATACCTAACTTTTTTTTGTTGAATTACATAGTTAAATGCGTGTATCATTTATTCACTCAGCTATAGAAAAACCAAAGCCAAATATATCTTTATGTACATTTTTCCTGAATTGCTTTCAACACAGTTGGAACCATAATTATGTTGAAATGTTGGGACCAGTCTGTAAGTTTTTCCCCAGTTAAACCTGGAAAGATCTTTTGTATGTATCTATTGGTTTTAATTTCAGATATTGTGGTTTGCAGTTCTAAAATTTCCTTTTGGTTCTCTTCTACAGTCCTTTGCCAAAATTTTTAGTCCTGCCTTTTAGTTCATTAAACATATAAAGTATAGCATTTAAAAATAAATGTCTGCTAGGTTCATCGTCCAGATCCATCTAGGTCTATTTCTATGAACTGTTGTTTATTTTGGTTTTGGGTCATATGGTCTCCTTTTAGGCTCGGTTATTTTTGAATGGGTGCTGGACATTATATATGAAGAAATTTAGAAGTAATTTCAAGCTCTTAATGATATTATCTTTCTCTAAGGATCATTTACTCTTGCATCTAGCAAGTAGCTAGGCTTGAGGTATTTGCTAACTGAAAATAATATAAATCCAATATGGATTAGGATGATTCAAAGATGAGGTTCAGTCTCTGTGAGGGCTTATCTGTTATTGAAATTGGCAATCATTTCAAGGAGCAAAGTGGCCCCCAGATACCAGGCTATATTCTCTAGCTTCTTTCCTCTTCCAATCTTTGTCCTACAATGCCTCACTGAACCATTACTGCTCCAGAATAAAACCAGTAAATTCTTTAAAAATCTTCTGAATGCCCATAATTTCATGTACTTAGTTTAGTATCAAGCATTACATGAAATAGTTTTAAACTGACAGATTTAATGTGATTTTCAAAACATCTTGAGCCGTGTTAAGTCCAGAGTAATTTGGATAGGCCTTAGTCTACCTTTCCACATTTTCCTCTGATAATATTTAACAATTTCGTATCTGCCAAACCTAAGACAATCCTTCATGAAATTTCAGAGCCTTTCAGCCTTTTGAAGTGTCAGTGTCCCCTGTGACCCTGCTAACTTGATTCTCTATCCCCTCTACCCAGGCTCCTTCTCTATTTTTTCTTCTCTTGGTCAGCTCTTAATCATGATTCTGCTCAGGCATGGGGAAATAACTAGACAAGACCAACTCCCTGAATATTTTGGGAGCATTAATCACTACCCTTTATTAATTCTCTATTGGCACATACAAAATCCATTCTAAAATAAAAGAGCATTTTATGATTCAGCACAGACTTCCTCCGGAAGGATTGAAAGAGATTTCTAAGTTTTATATTACAGATTAGAAAGTAGATACAGACTTTTGGCCTGATAAGAAAGCAAAAATATGAAGGACAGAAATGGCAAGATCTTACAAGATCAATGGCAAAGTTGGCAGTAGTAGGCAGGTCTCCTGATTTTGAGTTTAGAATTGTAACCTTAAGAGGTAGATATGTTTAAGTGAAATAACCAGTAAGATGATCAGCTAGTTATATCATTCTCATTAAAAAAAAAAAGAATTCTATATTGTTTCAGTTTCTTTGGGGACCATAACTTGTTCCCTTCGTGCAAACATGGGCAGGAACAGTGAGTACTTTCATTTTGCTCCGAGAGCCTACAACTAAAGATCAGCTCTCACTCTGTATCTCCAGTTCCTACTGCAGTGACTGGCGATTACACCCAGTAATCACATGAAGGGTGCACGTGTTCCTATTAACTAAATTAAGTTATTTATTTATTTTGATTTTAACTTATAGGTTTTATATAATCTTTCCAAGATGACAAGAAAGCTCCTTTGGGGGAGGGAAGTGTAGTCCTTGTGTGTATTGTTTTTTACCCATATCCTTTCCTTCTAACACCCTCTCTCCCTCCTCCTTCTGTCCCTCTCTTCCTCTCCATCCCTGTTTTGGAAATCTGGTTAGTCTAATTATAAGCTATCTAATATAAGAAGGGAATAATTTTAATGGAGGTTTATTTTTGATGCTTTGCCGCTTTCCGGAATTTGCAACAATGGCAGGAATCTTAATAGAGGTGGCAAACACTGCATGTATTTCAAAAGGGGGAACACTCAAGCCAAAGAACAGCATCTATGAAAGTCCAGCAGGGAAGGACACCCCCCACCCCAATTCAAACCATCAACAGTAATTTGGAACGTGGACTAGACTTTGAGAGCCTGGTATATTGTATAATATATCAGTATTTAAGTGCCATTCACACTTCTGGGTGTCAGAGATCACTTCTTCATTTGCAGTGAAAGAGTGGAAGATGACTCTTGTGTCTTTGCTATTGATGTAAATAGAATGGCATGGGTGGACCTTTGGGGAGATAGAGAAGGGACTGAGTGGGGTGGTAAGGGAATAATCCTCCCGGCCTCCTTCTTCTTCCCAACTTGTGCACAAGCTGAGTTTTGTAAGGTGCCCAAGGACATCGACTTACTCCACAGCAGTTACAAGTGAGACAGGCTGGGACCTGGAACCTGGGACCTTTTATCGCAGTGCTTGCACCTGGACCAGCAACAGCATACAAAGAAACTATAAGGGACTAAAAATAACTGCATGAGACGGGAATAAAGACACAGATCTACTAGAGAATGGACTTGAGGACATGGGGAGGGGGAAGGATAAGCTGGGACAAAGTGAGAGAGTGGTAGTATATATATGGACACATATACACTACCAAATGTAAAATAGATAGCTAGTGGGAAGGAGCCGCATAGCACAGGGAGATCAGCTCGGTGCTTTGTGACCACCTAGAGGGGTGGGATAGGGAGGGTGGGAGGGAGGGAGATGTAAGAGGGAAGAGATATGGGGATATATGTATATGTATAGCTGAGTCACTTTGTTATACAGCAGAAACTAACACACCATTGTAAAGCAATTATACTCCAATAAAGATGTTAAAAAAATATAACTGCATGCATGTGCAGATGGGGCAAATTATGAACAAGAAGATACAAAAAGGCCAAAACCCAACTGCCATTTCTGAGGTGCTGGGAACAAAAGAAGCAGCATACTGTGCAGGATCCCTGCACACAGCACCACCAAGGGGGTGGGCAGAGCACCTAAGCCACGCCTCCGGCCTAGCCCATTGATCTGCCCCTACCTTCACCCCTTTAATGGCTCACCTCCACCTTGGAGAGTGAGCAAGGACACCTGTTACTTGTTTTCACTCCCTCCTGCTGCAGCATGAGTCCCAGAAAAGCCTTGCCTGGATTCCTCATATCTCCTCTTATCAATTTCTATTGATTAAAGAGTCCAAGAACCCTGGTCGGTAACACCAACATTCAAGATTACAGTGAGTGTCGACCTTAAATAGCTTAGGTATCAATCTAAATCCCACAATCTGTCAACCTGACCTTGTCCTTTCTTTGGGTATTTATATCCTCCTGGAAAGGAAAATCATTCCATTACATAAAGGAAATTACAAAAAAAAATGTACCCAAACCCCATAGAGTAATTACAATATTGCATCATTTTTGTAATAGTTAAACAATTTCAAGTCAGCATAAAATGTTGGCCAGGGACAAGGATTAACAAATCTTAAATGTGAACCTTTTGGATCTTTCATTTAGTTAAATCCATTGAAAATCTTCATGTCGTTAGTGCTTTTTCAGGCATATCATCATTATATGTATGTTTGGAGTTGACTTCCAAGAGAGGCTAACATATGAAAAAGGGGCCTTTTGGGGGCTTCCCTGGTGGTGCAGTGGTTGGAAGTCCGCCTGCCGATGCAAGGGACACGGGTTCGTGCCCCGGTCCGGGAAGATCCCACATGCCGCGGAGTAGCTGGGCCCGTGAGCCATGGCCGCTGAGCCTGCGCGTCCGGAGCCTGTGCTCCGCAACGGGAGAGGCCACAGCAGTGAGAGGCCTGCGTACCGCAAAAAAAAAAAAAAAAAAAGACTCTTGCTGAAAAAGGGGCCTTTCAATCCAGCTGTGACCTGCTTATATGTACCGAAATTTTGTAGCTCTTACGTGACAACTGATTTCTGCTCTATCTGGTTTATAGGATGGGATAAGTTATTTCTAGAAGCACATTTCTTATTTATAATTTAAGCCTAATTTGGGTATTTTAAGAGTATCTCTTTAAGAATTGCCTTTCCTTCAGGCTCATATCTACCCTAACAGCTCTTACAGCTGTAATAGAAGGAACAAGGATTTTAAAGACAAGATTGTTACTTGAGAATATATGAATACTCCCTGTGGCTTGCCATTTCTTTGCAGATAGGAGAGTGGTGTGAGGTACCCTCCCATTTTCAAAAGGTTCTCTGGGGAGGGCTGTCATTCACAGCTACCTGGACACATTGGAGCAAGCCACATACACTGTGACAAAGGTCACATAGGAAAGAATCACTAAGGCTGAACAATGCATTGCCACCATTTCAAGTACCTCCGACAGTCAACACTTTCATAAAGAATAAACATATTTTTTCAGCAGTTGTGCTGGTGCTTGTTTTGCTTTTTTACACTAGCCATTGTTGGTTCTTATTTCTGAGCGCCACATAACTTACAGTAAATGGCCACAGGCTTTGTCACTCAGCTCACCCCTCTTTTGAATGTGTATTTCAGGAGGACAAAGGGTGAGGCTGCAATATTTGCTACTGAGTCACTGCAGTCCTTACACTCTGGGAGCTCTCGGTAATGAATGACCGGGAAGATGACAACATCCCATCATTGCTGTGGTTTTTAGAGGCTAGTAAACATTAACATTTTGTTTTAGCTACAAATGAAAACAAAATTTTTACATTTCTTGTGTGTATATGTGGATGTAAATGTACTCTTATACAAGGACACATACACCTGGTAATTCAAATAGATATGGAGGCATTCAAGAGGGGTGTCCCCTTAAGATCTAAGTGGGAATAAGTAGTAATTGTCAGATAAGGTTCATTACCAAGGAAGTGTGAAGTAGATGAAAAAACTGTCTATTTGTGGCTTTGTACCACCTTTAGTTTGCTCATTTCAATTAAAAGATGCCCCATGGCCTTATCAGCCCTTAGTCTTGCCTCTTCAAATATAATGTTTTTAAGAACTCATACAGTTTTATAGGATGTTGAAGTGAGAGTTACACGCATAAAAATTAGATCTACAAAAATTACATGGACTATTTCTGCACTGGAGATTCATCTATTCTTTCCTATTTATTTATTTAGATTAGTATGAGCACGTGGATACTTATACTTTGAGTTATAATCCAGTACTGATTGACTGATTGTGCCAGCCTTGGTCATTGGGAGCTTTCTCAGTTTGCTCCTGTGTCCCTTTGATGGACCCCCATCACTGTGTTTTTGTTGTTGTTGTTGCTTGCTCTTGTTGTTATTATTGTTTTTGAGCACGTCCTTACTTTCTGGTGCTCAAAGATGCTGCAGGTTCATCTTGTATAGTATTTCCCACCCCAGTCCCCAATCAGCTATTTTTTCCAAAGTGTCTTGGTTCCTTTTATTGAAGAATGGTAATAGAAACTCATATCTCCTTGCTACTGGGGTGATGTTGCTTTTAGGCCCTTTCAGTTGACAAAACAAGGACATAGATGTGTGTGTACTATTATATGTACATATATCTATAAATGTTTCTATAGGTATTCACTTGTCTCTGTGTTAAGCTGAACATGAACACATGTCCAATCCACTGAGTACCACATGGGTCATTCTAATCCAGTTCCATGTGGATCATTTTAATCCAATATCACGTGGATTATTCTAATCCAGTACCACATGGATCATTCTAGACTTTCTCCCTTTGCTTGTCTATAACCTTTCAGTCCAAAAGAGAGAAACCTGGCTCCCGACATCCACTGTCCATGACCTTATTGTTCAATTCCAGTATATGTGTACAGTGGTTTCACAGTTAACCCATACTCCTGTGGAACACAACTTTCCCAACTAGAATACAGTGCTTATGAACAATTCCTTTTGTCTTTAGCCTTATAGTCTCCATTCATTTCCAAAGTTACTTAGAAATTAACAACCCCCCACCACTACAGCAAGATTATTTCACACATTTGTAATACAGTTAGATTATGTTTTCATAGCGTGCATTCCATCCTGGGATCCCTTAATCTCCTAAATGATTTTTTTAAATTTGCATACATTTAAAAAATAATGTCAGCAGTTTTTGTCTCTTTTAGTGTCCCAGCTTGATCCAATGCAGACCAACATACTTGTTCGTAATCTCTCCCAAAGTCAGCAGGGACGGTAATGATTCTTCTTGGACTTGGGACCAGGAAATTTTTGCTGTATTTTCCTTAAGAAGATGCTTAGTCTCACAAAGGAAGAAGTGAAATGACTTTCAAAACTTTATAAAAAATATGTGATGGTAAAGTTGACATCCCTGTCATGGGTCTGGAATCGATTTCCCTTCTCTAGGTTTCTTTAGATACCTGCCTGGGTTTTGTTCCTGGTCCCCAGTCCTTTCCTTCCTTCACCACATTTACTTTTCCTCATCTTTTATTTTATCTCATAATAAAACTACTTAACACCAGGTTGACTAACTGTGAGCTTCATTTGTTCCCTTAAAATAATGCTTATATTAAATACTTACTAAGTAATTACTAATACATGCTAAGTTCTCTTACTTTCTGATTACCAAGTGAAGAAAAAATTGTGATTATTCTGACCTTCTCTATATAGGGCTTAAATGAAATAAACCCATTTACTAGCATAGAAATTTTTGGAAGCTGTCTCTTTGATCTAATTATTCTCGGTATATTAATTTTTTATCCTGAAACTTTACTGAATTCGTTGATGAGCTTTAATAGTTTTCTGGTGGCACCTTTAGCATTCTCTATGTATAGTATCATGTCGTCTGCAAACAGTGCCAATTTTACTTCTTTCTTTCCAATTTGTATTCCTTTTATTTCTTTTACTTCTCTGATTGCTGTGGGTAAGACCTCCAAAGCTGTTGAACAAAAGTGGTGAGAATGAGCATCTTTGTCTTGTTCCTGATCCTAGAGGAAATGCTTTCAAATTTTTACCATTGAGTATGATGTGAGCTGTGTGTTTGTCACATATGGACTTCATTATGTTGAGATAGGTTCCCTCTATGCCCACTTTCCGGAGAGTTTTTATCATAAATGGATGTTGATCTAAGTATTCTCAATAAAGCTGCCCTTTTACCCTCCAAAAAGGTTTTGCACATATTAAGGATCACCTTTTGTGCTGGTAAGTTCTACTCTCCACTCAAGGAGCTGACGTAACTCCCACCCCATTAAGTATGAGCTGTACACAGTGACTTCCTTCTAAAGGGTGCAGCATGGAAGGGGTGGGGAGGAGAGTAACTCCACAGTGGAGAACTTGACAAATGCCAACTCAGCCAAGTGATTAAGGTTAACATCACCAGTCTTAAGTCATATTGATAACAAGTACCCTCAATATGATGATGTGATGAGAATGGCAATTAGCTCTGTGATCTTCCTCCCCAAAACCCATAACTTCAGTCCAATCCTGAGAAAAACATCCAAGGAACCCCAAATGAGGGACAGGCTACAAAATACCTGACCAAATTGTCCTTCAAACTGTCAGAGTCATGAAGAACAAGGAAAGTCTGAGAAACAGTCCCAGTCTTGAGTAGCTTAAGGAGACAAGATACCTAAATGTAACATGGTATCCTGTGTAGGATCCTGGAATAGACATAGGACATCAGGTAAAAGTTATGGGTATCTGAATACAGTATAGACTTTAGTTAATAATAATATATTAATATTGGCTACTAATGGTGACAAATATACCATAATAATGTTAATAATGGGGGAAATGTGTAAAAGGTGCATGGAACCAATCTTCTTAACTTTTCTACAAATCTAAAAATATTCAAAAATTAAAAGTTTATTTTAAGAAACAGAAAATAAGGCAGAAGAAAATTAGATCTGATGCCTTAAGAAAACAAGGACTTGTAAATTTGAGAAAAAGAGACTGTTGGGGCAATGTTGCTTCATTTAACTTATAAAATATATTTTTCCTACTAAGAAATCTTGTAGGGTGTTTGACTTGTTTTTTTTTAACATATAAAAGTAGGACACTGCCTATGAATCTAGTCAGTAAGAATGACCCAAAGGAACTCATCTCTGAAGATGCATTTAGATTGGATTTCTTACCTTGAGAATGAACTGATGACCCAAAAACCTTATTTCAAATGCTAATCAGCATATATTAAACAGAAAAATCTTATATTCTGGAATACAATCTAGGTCCTGTAATTGGTAATTGGAGTGTAAGTTCATGTCTATTTTTCTTTGGTATTATTACTCTGAAACACTTAGACTATTTTTTGAGAGTGAAAACTCTGGGTTACTCAACCCTATTATGTGCTCAAAACCTACATAGGTTTTTTTTTCCTTTATTGTGGTAAAATATGTATAACATAAAATTTTCCATTTTCACTGCTTTTAAGTGCATAATTCAGTGACATTAATTACATTCACAATGTTATACAACAACCACCACTATCTATTTCCAAAATTTTTTCATCACTACAGTAACTCTGTACACATTAAACCATCACTTTCTATTCCTCCTCCTGCTAGCCCTGGTAACCTCTAATCTACTTTCTGCCTCTATAAATTTGCCTATCCAAGACACTTAGTATAAGTGAAACCATACTATATCTGTCCATTTATATCTAGCTTATTTCACTTCGCACAACGTTTTCAAGTTTTGTCCACATTGTAACATGTCAGATCTTCATTCCTTTTTATGGCTGAACCATATTCATAGTAGGTACATACCACATTTTGTTTATCCATTCATCTGTTGATGGATATTAGTAGTATTGTTATCTTTTGACTATTCTACACAATAGGCTTTGTAAGTGTAAGTCTTTAAAAAAAATAATTTGTTGAACCTTCCTGGAATGCAAAACTTGGCTTAATTGTAGTTACCATCAATGCCTTTCATTTGATGCCAAAGAAGTAAATATGCTAGAAATGAATCAGTGTATTTTGTGTCACTTGCATTTTCATAGGTGGCTGTAGAGGCCCCAGGCCAAAGTTATAGGGGAACAGGTCACATTCTTCCAGAATGACTTGCTTCTCTTGTCTGTTCTTTTATGTTTGGTTTGGTTTTTGCACAACTCTTTTAAATGTTATGCTCTTGCCTTATTCCCTTTTCTTTCTCCCTTTCGTCACGACTATATTATCGTCAATAAACTCGGGTAATTCACATTTCAGTTGATGTATGTTGATTATTAATTAGCATACCAACTACCACCATAGCCTTTAAATCAAGTTCTGCCGACTGGCATAATTAACCAAGTTGTATGGATGACAGGAACATGAACTTGAGGACTTGCGATCGCTAGAACTTACCTGTGGAATTTGCACACCCCAAATGCAACTCCTTGTTTCCCTTAAAGTAGATTCTCTAGATTTTGTCCCTTAGTTAGCAATATTACTAGTCACCTCATCACCCAAGAAAGACCCCAGGGAATCATTCTTGACACCCTCCTCTTTCTCACTCCCTAATATAAAGCCTACAGATTTCGCCATGTGTAAATATTTATCACATTGTCCTCTGCTCTCTATTCCTCTATTTCCACTTGCACAGCTATAATGGAAGCCCTCAACACTCCTTGCAATTCTTCTTGGAGACATAGACAAGAGGGACCCTTCTCCAGACGCTGTGCTATAGAGAGAGCAGCATATCACAAACACAATGAGTTGTTGATGAACACGCAGTGACTGTCACTTAGGACGTGGTGCTCAGCACTGAAATAGTCAACCCATAACCCCAAACATCCACTTTTGAAACTAACACTGTTCAAGCCCCAAGGAAACCCTTCTCCAATCTCTTCTCCACATCTCTTCCCTTAAGTTCCTGAAACAAAATGCAACCAACCATGCGAATGCTATTAAAGGTGAGAGTTGTGTCATTACCTAGATAAGTGAAAAAACGCTTCTCCCTTCACGTTGCTGAGGAATTTAAGTAAGCAGATGCTTAGGTGAAAAGAAAGATAAATTAATAAACTTGATGTGGTGAAATGAATTGTGTCCTCTCAAAATTCACATGTTGAAGTCCTAACCCCACTACCTCAGAATATGACTGTATTTGAAGATAAAGTCTTTAAAGAAGTAATTAAGTCAAAATGAGGTCATTAGGGTGGGCCCTAATCCAATACAACTGGTGTCCTTATAAGAAGAGGAAATATGGACATAGACACACACAGACTATAAGACAAGGAGAGAGGCCTCAGAAGGAACCAACCCTGCCGACCCTTTGATCTTGGACTTCTAGGACCCAGAACTAAGGAAATAAATTTCTGTTGTTTAAGCCACCCAGTCTGTGGTACTTTGTTATGGTAGCTCTAGCAAGCTAATACACTTGCCAAAGTATTTCCTCTCAGATGGCATAACTTAATATTTGTTCCCAGTATGCCATTTTTTTGGCTTCTCTTTGTGTTCCAATTTATGGTTCTGAGTAGCACCTTCAGAGTTTAGCCCTGTGCCTCTACCTTAAAGAACTCCTTTGACTATGCCTTTCCTCACAGGCCTAGGAGTACAGAGGGCCAAGAAGTGCCTATGAAGCCTCATCTCCTCCCGTTCCAGAAATCCCTGTCTTAGTAGCCTTGAACCCATCACCAGGGACTGTGCCAGCCTTTCTCAAATCCTTCCCCAGGAAGATGGACGAACCACTGCTGTGTATATACCTAAGCCTGAGAGACAGCCAGAGCAGCTGTTTATGGGTGATACAGTTGGAGTATGGACATGTAGACTGGAATGTCCACATGTAAGTATGCAAGAGCCACGCAGTATGTGATGGAGCAGGAAGGTGGCAGGAGAAGGGGATGAAGTGTGGAGCTGAAGCTTCAGGCCAGCTTTGCTTGTGCTGTGACCTGACATGGTTCTCTGAGAAGCTCAGTAGCTCTTAATTTGAATCTGAACTTTCAGGTCCTTAAGAAGGTACATTCATCAAAAATCGGGGAATAGCACATATTTTATTTTATGATTTGTTAATACGATTTATAACCTTTATATATGTAGACATACAACACATGAGTCTTCATATCTTGCTTCAGACGCCACGAATATTAGGATTAGGCTTGGCGGCTCTGGAGGGATGCACAAATTAGAGCAATATCTGCCACAGTTGCACATAGAGCCTGGGGAAAAATTTGCAGTATTAAATAATTCATATTACTCTTAGATTTGTATATAGGCACATTGGTCTAGACAGAGAATGTGTGACACATGATATTACATTTAACATTAGCAATGAGGTGGATATTAAAATTAAAATTGCAAATACTCATGTCCTTATAAACATTTGATATGATTTCATTGTTTTTTAAAAATTCAACAAAAATATTGTCTTGTTTAAATTATTTTAACTCTTACTGTGCTTTATCATTAGTATTTTGTTTTACATTTTAATTAATTATATTTCAAAATAAAAATACATTTTAAACTATAGGTAACTTATTTTACATGATTATGATTTATAATTTTTGACAATACATTAAAATTTTGTACATTTTCTAAAAAGTTCATACATTTTGATTATAATTACATTTTCTTTTTTATTTTTTTAGAATAAGCAAAAAATGTGATTTATGATAGAAATAGAAAATGCAACAGTGGAATGCAGATAAGATATAAAAAGGAAACAAGAAATAGAAAATCTTCTAAAAGGCAATCTGCTTAAATTTTTAAAAACTGGACACAATAAAAGTGAGCAGGTTTTTACTGAGTGTGTCCCACATAAAAAGTTTGAATAACACATCACAAATTTTTTGTTTAATGAGGATTTAATTATTGATCAAAACAATGAAAATGAACAAGAAAATTATTCTAATAGAATCTACAACTTGGGAAGAGGTCCAATGAAATCCCTGCAAATTCACATTCTTTACTAAGTAGAGTTAATTACTGACTGAAACAATGAAAACCCCTGAGATCCTCCTTGACATTTGTCCTAGTGCCTTGTGTCATTCCCAAAGATAGCCTCGTCACAGACCTCTGTCCCCACTCTGTCCTATGTGCTGCTATTAGAGTGGGCTACCTGACCCCATCCACTGAAAGCAACCTGCCACCACGTGGAGCACAGCTGCCTGAGGGCAAGTCCTACGTGTTGTTGATGACGCTGGAGCCAGTGAAGGTTTCTGTGGTTACACAAGTTGGAGAAACTGTATGCAGTACAGCCACTTTACTTCTGGAAGACTTCTCAAGGACTTTAATATATTAATCCTTGTTTAACTCTCTAGGAGGGATCTATATCAGGCAGATCTCCCAAGTGTTTTCACTGAAAAGTTTGTAGGACTGGTGTTCTTAGGAAGGTTGGTCTAGAGCATTCCCCAATGTGGTAGCCATGAGCCACAGATGGCTATCAAGCACTTGAAATGTGGCTAGTCTGGATTAATACAAGTTCTAAGAATAAAACAAACTGTATTTCAAAGACTTAGTACAAAAAAGAATGGAAATTACCTCAGTAATAATTTTTATATTGAATACATGTTGAAATGATAATATTTCTGATATATTGCATTAATAACATCACTCAACAACAACAACAACAAAAAACCTCAAAGATACAGAGAACAGGGCTTCCCTGGTGGCACAGTGGTTGAGAGTCCACCTGCCGATGCAGGGGACACGGGTTCATGCCCCGGACCGGGAAGATCCCACGTGCCGTGGAGTGGCTGGGCCCGTGAACCATGGCCGCTGAGCCTGTGCGTCCGGAGCCTGTGCTCCGCAATGGGAGAGGTCACAACAGTAAGAGGACTGCGTACCGCAAAAAAAAAAAAAAAAAAAGATACAGAGAACAGATTGGCGGTTGCCAGAGGTGGGAGTTGAGGGGGGTACAAAATGGGTAAAGGTGGTCAAAAAGTACAAACTTCCAGTTATAAAATAAGTAAGTCATGGGAATGTAGCATATACCATTGTGACTGTAATTAATGATACTCTATTGTATATTTGAAAGTTGTTTAGAGAGCAGATCTTAAAAGTTTTCATTGCAAGAAAAAAAATTGTAACTCTGTGGTAAGGGATGTTAACTTGACTTACTGTGGTGATCACTTTGCAATATATACAAATATTGAATCATTATGTTGTACACTTGAAACTAATATGCCAATTATATCTCAATGTTTTTTAAAAATTCTATATATATATAGACTAATAGATTGCTAAAATTAATTTTACCTGGTTCTTTTTTTTTAATGCAGTTACTAGAAAGCTTTAAATTCCACCCATGGTTTGCATTTTATTTCTATTGGACAGCAGTCATCTACAAGACAACATGATACATAAGACCACTCAGGATCTGGCATCTAGTAATATCTCCAGAACTCTCTTTCAATACTATCTCCCTTTGAGATCTAATTGCTACACACTGTTTAAAGAAATCCCTCCCTATCCCTACCAACCATGACCATGAGCAGTACCAAGTGTCGTAACTCTTCTATTTGTTCATTTCAACTCCTGGAACTACATCAGGCTAATTCTTGTTAAGCCTTTAGGTATCAAGCATCAGTCACTCATACAGGAAGCCTATGCTGAAATCCAGACATACCTATCCCTTAGCCTGGTTAGGTGACCTTCCTCCAAGCACCCGTAATTTCCTTCTAAACCTTTAACCTGTACTCACTACATGTCTGTATAAGCATCTGCTTATGTATCTCACTCTTCTTCATTAAGCATCTTGAGAGCAGAGACACATCTTACTTTTTTTGGCTGCACGGCGCAGCATGCGGGATCTTAGTTCCCCGACCAGGGATCAAACCCGTGTCCCCTGAAGTGGAAGTGTTTAGTCCTAACCTCTGGACCACCAGGGAATTCCCTTTATATTTCATATTCCTAGCTCCTATCCCAATGG
The DNA here is from genome assembly GCF_963455315.2 of Globicephala melas. NCBI lineage: Eukaryota > Metazoa > Chordata > Mammalia > Artiodactyla > Delphinidae > Globicephala > Globicephala melas. The sequence continues at coordinate 60,229,819 of NC_083327.1, read as the reverse complement.
AAGAATGAATGAATGACTCAAGAATGAAGCAGATATTGTTCCTCCCCTCGTGGAGTGCCATCAAGAAGATGAAGCAGATAGGTGAATAGATAGTTCAAATGTGTGGCTTTAAATTGTGTTATAAATGATACTGAGAATTATAGGGAAACTCTGAGCAGAGAACTTAAGTGGGGTCAGTTTTATGGGTAGACAAACTGTACTGTAGCACAGGCTACATAGCAACTGATTTGTTTTTATCCCAGATAAACATACTCACCTACTATTGGATATCAAGTCACTATGAGACGAAAAATATCATCTATATTTTTTTCTGATGTCTCTATTAAACAACTAGTTAAAAGTAAAATTTTCAGTTCTTTGGGAGAATGAATATAGTTTATTATAATAAATTAAAAGATGTTATTTTCTGTTCTTTTTATTTTTTACATTTAATTAGTTAAAACCAGTCAATGTACATACACAAAAATTTAAATACTATTTAAATAATAATTTAAATTTAAATACTATTTAAATTTAAATAATTCACCATTGTTTTCCCCACTTCAAGTTACATGTTATATGTTATCACCTCTACCAAATTATTAATTTTAGGCCTCAATCTCTGCATAATAATACAGATGTCTCCCCTTCCCCAGTATAAAATGAACATGATATTCTTTTACATAGGAAAAAACAGTACTGGTATTTGAAGTTAATTTTTTTTTTTATCAAAGGTTTTCTACTGTCTATAAACAAAGACAGTCTTGTTTCCAGTTTGACTCCCTGGCTCCTGAATTCTGTGTCAAAGCCTATAGTTTTAATGGTTAGTATTTCCTTCCATAAATTGAGAGTTTTCACACATATTAAGAATTCTCTTAATGGTTCATTCAACATTGTCCTGGTAATAAAATACAATGTGGCATTATAAGTTTCCTTCTTAGTGCTTATAATGCACTAACCTTTGTAATGTTCTTCTCCCTAAGATTACTTCCACATCATTTATCTTTTACAATTCCTAGCATCAGCAGTAGAAAAAGAAATGGCAAGATTATCCTCTAAAATATTAGCTGAACGCGGGCTTCCATAACCAACACTGATAATTAAATTCAGCTAGTTGTTTTATTTATACTATATTGTTTAAAAGTTATTTTATCCTGAATGCCTGGCTTTTTGATAAAATTCATTCATTCAACAAATATTTATTGAGTGATTCCTACATGCTAGTGTTTTTCTAGGCTCTGAGGACACAGCAGTGCACGAGACACAATAGTCCCTGGCCCAAAGGAGTTGATAATCTCATGCAGGAAACACTAAATAATAAGTACATAAAAATCTCAGATGATGCTCTGAAAAGACATAAATGCTGTGAGAAAATGAGAACAGGGAAAGGTGATCTGACAAGAGGGGTCAGGAAGATGCACCCACCTTGAGTGTTGTGTGGCCATGATTCACCTTGACCGCATCATGACCACATTAATCTCATCTTGCCAAAGCTTTTGCTGGCTCGGGAGTCACTTAATGAATATTATAACTCTTCTACTCTTGCTGTTCTTGTGTCTCTTACTCACATTATATACTGTTTCTATCATTTTTCGGCCACCTCTAAGACCACATAAATGATGGGCTCAGAAATCTTTCTTTCTTTCAGGAAGAAAGCTCAGAAATATTTCAGTGAAACGAATCTGTTTGTTCAGTTTTTCTTGGTTTAATCCCTTGAGGCAAGTGTTATTTGATGGAAAAAGAAAAGAACATGAAGTCAGAAAATTTGGCTTTGAACCTATTCCTACTTATTGGCTCTTACTTAACCCAAGTCATGGCTTTCTTTTCTTCAAATATGGGAAAAATGATGCCGCTGTGAGGTGTTAACTGAGAATTAACACATGGATCATCTAGCAAAGTGGAGGGCACCCTTCTGAGTATTGACTTTCCATCAGACAGCCAACAACTCTGCCAAAAACGCAAGACCCATCCTGTTCTCTAAAAGACCGAGGTGAAATTCTCATTAATATAAGCATTCAAGTTCTAGAGACAACACAAAGGTCATGTTTGGATGAAGCAAAAACTCAGGAATAAAAAGTAGTCATTTAGATATGTGAAGTCTATTCTTGTTCCATTGGCAAGAAAGTAAATGAAGAACAAATCCACACACAGAAAAAAAAAATCTTGATTCACTGGGATCAGGAAGTCATCCTTGACTTCTCTTACCTCTCACATTCTATGGATTACCAAATCCCATCAATGCTGCCTCCTTAAGGTCACTTTCTATTCCCATAGCCTATTCTTAGCTCACACTGGCAGCGGCATCACACCTGGGCTACAAAAAATCTTCTTCCCTGATATCCCTTCTTCCATTCTTTTGTCTCCATACTTCCTTCCTCTTGCCCACACCAAAAGGGGGAAACATTCTAACACTGACTCAGGAATGAGTTTCCTGGGGCTTCCCTGGTGGTGCAGTGGTTGAGAGTCTGCCTGCCGATGCAGGGGACATGGGTTCATGCCCCGGTCCGGGAAGATCCCACATGCCACGGAGCAGCTGGGCCCGTGAGCCATGGCCGCTGAGCCTGCGAGTCCGGAGCCTGTGCTCCGCAATGGGAGAGGCCACAGCAGTGAGAGGCTCGCGAACCGCAAAAAAAAAAAAAAAAAAAAGAATGAGTTTTCTAAGATGGAAACCTAACCATGTTACTCTTTGGCCTAAAACTATACAAAGCCTGTTCTTGGTCTTCAGTGTGAAATCCACTGTGTAGCATGACATTATTTCCATTGCTGCTTCTTCCTATACGTTGTACTGAGCCTTCCTATACATTGTACTTCTGAGCCTATACTTACTTCTGAGCCTTCATTCATACAGCTCCCTTTGTTTTGATGGGTTACACCAGTCCCCTTCCCCAACCCCATTTCATTTAGCTGATTCTAGTGATGATGTCCTTTTAAACCTTCTCTTCTCACCTTCCCCCCATCCTAGCCCCGCACAGGTTAGATGCAGGACCAGCTACGCAATTGCAGGGCCCAGAGCAAGATGAGAATGTGTGACTCCTTGCTCAGAAATTAGGAGCTTTAAGACAGTGACTGAAGAGCATTAAACAAAGCACTGGGCCCTTCTAAGTGCAAGGCCTTGTGCACAATCACGGGTTGTGAACCCACAAAGCTGGCCCCGGCCAAGTTCTATGCTCAGAGTTTCCCTATAATTCTCAGTATCATTTGCAGCACAATTTAACTCAAGGAATTTGAACTATCTATTCATCTATCTGCCTCTTCTTCTAGATTGCACTCCATTAGGACAAGAGTCATATCTGCTTCATTCTTTTTTTTTTTTTTTTTTTTGCGGTACGCGGGCCTCTCACTGTTGTGGCCTCTCCCATTGCGGAGCACAGGCTCCGGATGCGCAGGCTCAGCGGCCATGGCTCACGGGCCCAGGCGCTCCGCGGCGTGTGGGATCTTCCCGGACCGGGGCACGAACCCGTGTCCCCCGCATCGGCAGGCGGACTCTCAACCACTGCGCCACCAGGGAAGCCCCTCTGCTTCATTCTTGAATCATTCATTCATTCATTGACTAAACATTTATTCAGGGCCTTATACACCAAGCACTATGAATGCATCCACCCTTAGGCTAAACACTTTACCTACAATAGAGCAGTAGTAGGGCCTGGTGGTCTGGGCTCCTGTTGCCACCTAGCCTGATCTTCCCACCTCTCCTCCCTGTTCACTACTTTTATTTGCTGCATCCTTAGCTGGGGCCCCTCGTCTCATACTGTCTCTCCCTGTCCCAGGCCTGATACTGTGCTACATTCAGTTTCCCTTCCAGTTTACACGATCAAATGCCCAGGAATATCATGGCTTAAATTTAATCTCTGAAATCCAGATACATCTTACACCTCAGGATTCCAAGTACTAAAAGATCTGCTCCAGCTTCCTCTGTCTTTCTCAGGCTTAAAGTGGGAAAATGAGAGGGCAGCATAGAGATACAATGGTGACCAGAAAAGGGATCTAGGCTCTTCCTATCCTAATTATTTCCCTTTGCTGGTAAGAGTTCTAATAGCTCTAAGAGCTTCACAAGGCCTAGATTCAAACACAGATAAAGGGGAATTTTCCTCTGTTCCCCAGAGGACCAGACTAGGAATGACTGTCTAGTTAGAAGAAACAGCTGATAGCAGTGGTAAGGGTAGCAGATGGCTTCTTGGAAAGTAATGTCACCAATACTCACCCTCTAGGGACATTAATAGGAGGCCCCAGATCCCTATTCCCCACCAGATTATCCTCTTTCTCCCAAAGCCCAGATTCTGAGTCCCTGTCCAGGACAGGAAAGGCACCAAGGGTGATGAGTTTGAGCTGAAAATGGCTCTGCTGCCACAGGCAGGAGAAGGAGGGATTGGGGTATGAGGGAACCCCTAATTTTCCTTCTACATCTCCAGCTTGGTAGATGTTCTAATACCCAAAACTGCAATTTTCACCTTAAATAAGTAGTAGGTTTCATTGTACCATTATTTAAATTTTTCATCTATTTTGTGTGATCTAGCGAAAGTACTTTGGGACTAGCAATACCTAACATCATTGAGTATCTTCTATATTCCATGACCTGGGCTAAGAATTTCACCTACATCTCGCCTAATTTTTATAATAACTCTTGAAGTACCAGCATTTCTATGACTTCCATTTCATAGATGAGGAAACTGATGCCCAGAGTGGTTACGTGATTAGTAAGATGTGGGTCTCAGACTCAAATTCTGTTGGACTGTCTCCCAAGTCCATGCTCAGATGCCAGAGCTCACCACTTTGGGTAATGTTAATTCTGTACCTGTGAGCAATCACTCTCTGAATTTCTTCAGTTTTTTATCTCTTTGTGTATCTTTTTTTTTTTTTTGATGCTATGTGATTTTTATCAAATATTAGAATTATTTTTAAACATATCTTTTCTTCCTTCCTAGACTTTGAAATAACTCATGTCTTGCCCTGGATGGATTTGATTCATCTTAGAATCTGAAAAGCTCAGAATTGTATCTTACACATATCAGGGCTTAACTAATCTTTTCGAATGAAAGAATGAATGTAAGTAAATTAATAAATAGATAACAAGTTCTAAACAGTCTGTTTAAAAAGAGCTTTTTAGAGAACCACCACTTGGTGAGGTGGGAACTATCTGTACTCTTATTTAGTAAACAATATCTTCAGCACAGAGTAACTTTCTTCAAACCTATCAGTATCTAAAACTGTTGCCTCTTAGGAATTCCTTCTTGAATGAAACTATATTAGGAAATATTATTAATATACTAACTATAGTAGAAAAGGTTCTCAATTTTTCATTTGGCAGATTCTTCAAACACATAAACAACTGGTACCTATAACAATTGTCAAATTCTTTTTCCTAATTCTGCTTTGCAGTTTAATAAAAACAGTCATTTCTTGCTGCCAAAGTTGTCTTCCATGTCATCTCTCTTTCCCTTTAGGGATATTAAACCTCAAATATTCATTCTTCATAGCTTTTGTTCACATACTTTGTCTACACTTTCAACTGTATTTTATAGTCAGAAGAGAAGGAGAGTTTAAATGCAAGAACGAGAGGATGCAACCCAGGACGTCCCTTCCCCACCCACACTCACCAGCATTACCCCTACCTTCTCTTCCTCAGACATGACCGTAAACTTGTCTAACCACTTTTTCTCAGTTCCCTTTTCCTGGATCCTCCCAATATTAAAAGTGGCAGCTCTACCAGAAAGATATGAACCCCAATTCCATCCGAGGGGTTGGTGCAGACTAACTAGACAACCACTTTGCCAGCTGACTCATATCACAGGTCACTCACTGACTCATGACCATCATCATAATCTAATTTATAGACCATGGAACATTCTGTACATCTGATCAGAGAGCCAGAGAGGTGACTAATATGGGTTGTTGCTATTGGTGGCATTTATTTTTTTCCACAAAAACAAACACTCCAGCTCTTTCATTTTGCAATGGAATGTGAGACCTCAGTTGCTGAGAACTTTTGCCACTGCAAATGAGGGATTTTGCATCTGGTAAGAAATTCAGATCATGGTTAAGAAGTGTTTAGTAATAGCTGTTTGTGCTTCTGTTTTGTTTTGACAACACGTGGAGACTGTATTGCTGCAAGGTTTATCTGTATTGAATTTTAATCATAATCGAGAAATGAGCTTAAAATCTCAGGTAATTTTGAACAATAATGCAGTGGGATAAGGAGGGGAGAGATTGAGGTGGAAAGAGAGAGGAAATATATTTTCCCTGGTGCAAAGTAACTCTGATTCCATTAAAGTTTCAGGACAAATCTGTTATGTTAAAAGTAGCCTTAGATTTTCTTTAATCACTATGATATTGGACAAACACTATTGTAAAAATTCCTTTTTTTTTTTTTAAATGAAGAGCAAAGCCACATTATCACACCAGTTTAATTAATCACCTACTCTGATTTTCTCTATGTTGAGTACTTGGATGTCTTTTAGATTGTTATTAGATAGAAAAAAATATTTATATCTGCATCATATTGTTATTTTCCTTCTTTCCCAGACCCTTTTATTTACTTAGGACAAGATAACTTGAAGTACATACAAGAATTTGAAGGACCATCATAAAAAATATATACATAATGAACACCTTCCCCACACCATTGGCCAAGGGCCATACTAGGTACACTGGAAGATAGAAACATCCTGTCTTTTGAGACTACAATTTAGTGTCAGAGGCAGAAAAGGCACATGAAACAGTAACCGTAGATGAAAGAGTGGGTGCTCTTCATCTCCATGACACATCCACTCTTTAGTGAGAACTGACATAGGTGACGTGAAGGCTGACTCTCCTGCCTCATTCTCAGGTCCATTTATTTACTGACTCTAGGAAAGATCAACTAAGATATCACTGTGATATCTGTGCAACTATCTCTGCCAAGAGCAGACCCTGATCCAAGAAGAAGAAAAAAAATGCAGTTTTCTCTTCTTGAGGATTGAATTCTTCTGTCTTAACACTTCTACAAGTTTTTCCTGCTAAGGATGAAAAAGCCAGGCCAGGGGATGGATGAAAGAAGGAAGCGTGGTTGTCTTGTTGGAAAGAGTGATGGGAGGTAAGGTGGAAACCAGATTCTTATGCCCATCAGAGTCTGGGTCATCCCAAAAGTCGAGGAGAGCCATACATCTCTGAGCAGGTAAAATTAGAGTAAACTTTTGAGCTTGGAGACTGGTATCTAAAGGATGCGTGGAGAGGAACAACTCATTAGCTCTACCTTAATTCAATGACATTGTCTTAAATGAGCTGTTATGGCCTGGCCTGGCCTGGGGATGTCTTCACCATTTACAGCATTGTTTCTATTGAAAAATATTCTAAAAATTTCAAACAGCCGACAGACAAGTAAACTTTCGGCAAATAACTTGTTCATAAAATGAGGTATGAGGTTCTTCGGTAGCATATGGGGTCATAAAGCTCTGGGGAAAAAAAGCAACAACAACATAATCTCTGAAGTATTGAGAAGAACAAACAATGCAATGTTGTCTTATTTCTGAAGAGATCAAAAGATCAATCAGAAACCTTGCCCTAAAGTATGTGTTATTTAGATTTCTTTCCATCTGTCATCTCCAAATGATGAAATCGGCATGGTACCGTCACTCATCCTGAGAGCTGTTCAGCCAACATGTATAGATGAAGCCTATGTGCCAAGCACTATGCTAATTCTTAACGCATGCTGTCGAGTTTAATCTCTACAACCCTCTTAAAGTAGGTAGTACCACCTCCCTTTTCAGAGGAGGAAATTAAAGCTCAGAGGGTGAGCTGATTTTGCCAGGGACACACAGTTAGCAGGTAGGCAGAACCAGAGGTGAGCCCAAAGCCAGGGCGTTCAACCACTTCCCTGTATGCCTCTGTGGATCAATCCACCCTTAAAACATATTTATTTGGTCTCCAGCCTCTAAAAACAAGTCCCTTTTAAGAGAACAACTGGCTCAGGTAACAGGTGCATTTAATCTGTGTTATTTGTCCAAACGGTTCCCACCCCTTCCGCTAGAATCCTGTTGAAGTACTCAAACATAACAATATTCTCTGCAAGCTTCTCAAGTGTATCATTTTACATGTTCAAAATCTCACAGTACCACTCAGCAGGAAGTAAACATTAACATCCATCCGTCACGAATTGGTCAACTGAGCTAGAAAGAGAATAAATGGCAAGTTCTAGGATGTAGCAGAGGTGGGAGGTGTCTCAGCAAAACCAACAAAGTTTAATGGACTCATGAAAGCCTAGGAAGAAGTCTCCCACCCACAGTGGCAGCCGGAACATGGAGACCTCAAGGTGCTTGCTTGGCTAATGGACTCAATTCCCCCTCCCTCCTTTTACCACTGAATCATAAACACATAAATTATTGTATTTATGAGCCCTCAGCTTTGTAGTAACTGATTCACAGTCTCTTTCTGGGAGTCCTTTGGTAACACATATCAGAATCATGAACAATGTGTTTTTCTAGGTCAGAACAACACCCCATATCCAATTAAGCCCAGTTGAGGAATTCTATCCCATCCAACTCAGGACCACACAGTGGAGACATCCAGGCAAGTAGGGAGCTTGCAGAGGGAATGAATGAATGAGGGGGATGGACTAAGTACTGGGTACTTGCCTAAGTCCCTCTTCTGAGGTGCAGGCCCAAGGCAGCCCTTCTACCTAGGCTACATGAGGGCCTCAGGCTCTGGAGAGTTCTATCTTGAGGTGCTTCTGCTCTATCACAACAAACAGCCAGTAAACATTATACATTATACATGTATACATATACATGTATATATTATACATGTATACATATCTACAACATAGCATTTAGCATTTGCCAGATGCTGTACTAAGTGCTATAAACGTGTTATTCTAGTTAAACCAAACAACACACACTAGGATATAGGTAGTGTCCTTTTCCCCATTTTACATACAGGATAACTGAGGCAGAGGTGAGTTGTCAAGGGCAGAAGTAGGGAGCCAGGGCTTTAGCCTGACTCATTCTTAATCATCACACTCTACTGATGGCAGCTATTGTGAAAATGACTCACTTTTGACAAAATCTCAGTTGCCAAAAAAAAAAAAAAAAAGTTGACCTTCTGATTTCAGCTTCCTTACTAACCAAATTGCTTCTTTAGCTGATCTAATTGATCTTCCATAAGGAGCCTCATGAGAAGTAGGCAGCAGCAAGGTAAATGATTCTGGGAAAGCACCTTGACCAAATTATCCTCAATGTGTGTCTTGGGCTGTCCAGAATTCCACCCTTATAACCTCAGTTCTGTGTGGTAATTCTTTCTCAACAATACAAAAGAACAAATGCAATAAAACTGATACCCAGATAAGAACTAAAGAGTGATCACATGAAAAAGCAAAAGTCTACTTCAACTATTTATACTGATAATAAATTGCATCTGATTAATGCCCGGGGTAAGTTGACACTTTAGTGGCAATAAGCATTTCCTTTATTTCTTGCTTTCTACTTTTACATAGTTCTCTTTCCTCCTCTTTCTACTGAAGATTCCACAACTCTTTGGAATTCCTAACTCTCCCTCCCCCGCTCCTGCCCCTTCTTCTTCCCATCCTCCACGTGGACATAAAATTCAAGGACCTCAGAGAGGAGCAGGCTTCACTGCGGGCTTACATGTGCCCGAAGACCCACTGATGAAGAACTTTTTTTTTCCTGGGCAGAATCTAAGTAAAAGAGAGAGAGAAAGAGGAGAGAGAGAAGTAAGCGAGAAGCTTTTAAAATCCCTTTTCTGTTACATTCTAGTGGCAGATAATAGTCTTAGAAGGGTTCAGATCTCAGCTCCATCCCTTACCAACCCTGTGTCCTTAATTTATCTCAACCTGTGTGTCCACATTTTCAAAACAAAAACAATTCCTAGTTCATCAAGTTGCCTTCAATGAGATAATACATGTGAGTGCTTAATTCATGATATTTCTAGAAATGCCAATGCCTCGAAAGGACCGAACACTTGCTCAAAGGAGAGGCTTTGCTCAAAGAGGTTAAGCAAGAAGCTGAGGATGGATCCTCTCTGCAGGGGACAAGAGAAGACAGCATTCCCAGTCAGATATCGTGGAAAGGGAAGAGAGTTCTGCTGACAGTAAGTCCTGAGCTTGCCATGGTCTGTGTCCAATGCTGTCTGGTCATTGAGTAGAGAATGACAGGCTCTAAGGACATCACAGGTAAGCATTCACCTGGTGAGGAATCTGCTTTTCCCTCTGAGCTGGAAAGGGCAACCTAAATAGTGTCAGATGCCCACATTTAATAAATAAAGAGACTCCGCCCCAGATTGCCTCATTCTCTAGCCCAGTTCATGGCTGAGCTAAGATCAGCAGGGAGGTTCCTGATTCATCGTGACCCAGGGACTTGTCTCCACATCGTGGTGCACGGCCCTGAGAAGCGGGGTTGAAAATGGGGTCACAGCAAGCTGTATCCATCTGCTTTCCCTATGCAGCAGCAACCTAGCCAGGCAGCTTGCAACGTGATGCTAAAGGTTATACAACCAGCATCATCGAAAATACAAACCTTAGAGAGACAGCAGAGCACAGGTGACAGCAGGTGCAGGGGAATTAAAGGCACTGCAGAGCCCCTGAGCACATAATGGTAATGTAGGCCGCTGCTTTATCTCTGCTATGGAACATTGTGATAAATTATTAATAAATTATTAATAAAATGATTTGTGCAAGTTGTGAAGAAAAAGAGACCTATTTTTGCTTAACCAGCTTAAGCAAATGGGAGATAAGAGGCTTTTACTTTTCAGTCTGAACTTTAAAAATACATTAAAAGCGAATTGCATGTGGTATCTGTGCTCTTCATAAATTAAAGGGGGGAAAGAACAAAGGTTGGATCTGAGCAAACACCTCTGAGTAAAGTAAGCTTAAAATAGTGATCGTCTTAATATATATCCTATAACCTATATCCCCTGTAACCTTTAGCCCCAATTGACTTCAATTCTGGAAGACAAATTTTACATTTTAAGACTAGAAATAGTTCATTCAATGGATCTCTTTATTTTTAGAATACTGGGTTTCTATTCTTAGCTCCCCTGACCTAGACTCACAGAGACACAGGATATTATGTTTATTTTACTTAGTGTTTTTTTAAGTGTTTTAAATTTTATGTTATTTTTATTTCATGTTATTTATGTTGTATTTTATTTATGTATTTTATGTTATGTTTTATCTATTTAGTGCATTATTTTTTAATGGTCAACAATGAAAAGTTAAATTTCAGATCCTGGCTTTTTAAGAGAAACTACAAAGATCGAGGTCCACACCCCTAAACAGCAGAGAATCAACTGTAGTCAAAAGCAGCCGCCTCTACAGATAGGCAGATGCTTTTCCGATACCCCGGGGTTCCTGCACCCCTGTGGTCCTAAGTCTTCTTTCTACCCACCCCGTCCCTCTTCCCTGCCCTGCCTCTGAAGATATGTAAATATGTTTTTAATCTTTCCTCTTCCTCCCAGAATGAGAGTTTAGATCTTTTTTTTTTTTTTTTGCAGTATGTGGGCCTCTCACCGTTGTGGCCTCTCCCGCTGCGGAGCACAGGCTCCGGACGCTCAGGCTCAGCGGCCATGGCTCACGGGCCCAGCCGCTCCGCGGCATGTGGGATCTTCCCCGACCGGGGCACGAACCCGTGTCCCCTGCATCGGCAGGCGGACTCTCAACCGTTGCGCCACCAGGGAAGCCCTAGATCATTTTTCTGAACGCTTCTCTCCTTGCTGACCTACAGCCATGGCACAAAGGTCCCAGGCAGACAGAAAGCACATTGCTGAAGAGCATGTTTTTGAAGTTCTACAACAATTACGTTGGCTTTTTAAAAAGACGCTCACATTGTGTTTAGCAGTAAAATGTTCAGTGTTGCAAAGGAAAAGTCATATTGCAAGATCTCTCTCCTTCAATGCCACATCTCTCCGTTTCTGTGCCCGTCTCAGAAGAGGAAAATAAGAGTTATTTAGCACCTTCTACCTAAGAGCGCCAAAATAATTAGCAAGCATCAATTAAGTTATTGATGTATTGATGTCATAAGTTTCACAAGTGTTATTATTTAGACAGAAAACTGTGAGGCCTGCCTGTGAGCCATGCACATGAGAGTGTTTGGTAAACAACAATGGACCGATGATGATGCTGAGACAAAGCTATGCAATGATTGACCGGCAAAGGTGGGAGTGACACCCACCAAAAGAAGTCAGCATGTTTTAATCCATGCCTGTTCTGTTTGCTGTTTCTTATAGACCCCAAAGAATATATATGTCCTTCCTTCGGGTCTGTGCTGGTGAATTAGAGCACGTGGTCTGCATGAAAGCGGATTTTCTTCGAACCCGTCTGCACTTCCCACAACAAACACCATTTCCTGCCCCAGCATCTCAGAAGCACACGATGTGAAGCTCTCCTCCCAGCAGCTGAAGTCTCCCAGGATGAACAGACACATGAAATATGGGAGACTTCCCAGGTCTCCAGGGAGGTACTCTTGTCTTCTGTAGTCCCCTTTCATCTAGTGGAGGCAAACCCACCACGATTTTGAGCCTCAGCTCTGAAGTCTATTAACAATGTTAATGCAGTGGAGGTTACCTAGCCCCGCGGAGCCTGTAAGGTGAGGAAGCTATCATTTCCTGAGAGGGCTGCTTAGAAGGGTCTGTGTGGCCCTTGACAACCTACACAGGCCCTTCCAGATTCACGTGTTGCCCTTTTCTACCGGAGCTGTGCCCTCAGGAGCTTGGTCCACAGGCACCATACCAACAGGCTCTGTTGCCACCTGACTTCCTGGGGGTTGTGCCCGTGGAGGACCAGTGCAGGACCAGAGGCGGGAGGAGAGAGAAAGCCAGGTATTGACTACCCCAGCTCCCTTCCTGCTGGGTCGTTGTCGATCAGCCTCTTGCCCCACAGAAGCCACAGTTCCCATGAGGCAGCCTTCTCCAAACAGCTACACTCTGTGGGTTCCAGGACTGGGATCCCACTCTTCCTAGCCCCAGGGGACCACAGCATCCTTTGTGGTTTCCTGAAACTCTGCCCACACTTCGGAAGTAGTTCCTTTGTTGAGCTCTCCTCAAATTCCCCGTGGGACTGTGGGGTGTCTTTCCTACCAGGACTTGGAGTGATATGCGTGTGAGCGCCTGGCTGCAGACTAGAGGCTCAGTAGTGGTGTTGACGTTCACCAACTCTGCAATAAGAAAATATCCTGTGACAATGTGATTCTGCATCTGGGACTACAGAATGGTTTGGAAGTGAAACGCATGAGTGAATTCAGGTAAATACCCGCGATACACAAATGGCTTTCATCAGGCTAGAGATGACCTTATAAACCGAAACAGAATATGGAAAAGTCAGAGGTCCTGGGATCACAAATCATTCTTGCTTCCTGGAGGACGGGGACAGCGAAACTTCTGGAGGAGAATTTATTCTAACAGTAGGCTTGTGGTGGTTCTCAAAGTGCAGGTCCCAGCATCACCTGGGAACAAGTTAGAAATTCAATCCTCTGGTCCCACTCCAATCCTGCAGAACCAGAAAATCAGAGATGGAGCCCAGCAACCAGTTTTTTACCAGGCCCGCCAGGGATTCTGATGCACACAGAGGTTTCAGAAACACTGGACCTGAGTAGTTGCTAGAAGTAAACAAAAGCCAGTGTTCAGGAGTCCGGGTAGGCAAATGGCTCGCCTAGCAGGAGAGACTTCAGGAGCAGGTGAATTCAGAAGAACAGAGCTTTGTTTTGGGGGACTCTGTCTTAGGCAGTGGGAATCGGTTCAGAACAGGACTCCAGTCCCTGAGAAGAATCGAGGTACGATCGAGGTAGCACCTCAATATCACAGGGGCTGAGAGCTATGTGAATTAGGATGCACTGGGCACCAGAAATAAGAAATGCAGGATCCTTATGAGAAGTGGAGATCTCAGCAGCCTAGTGTCTGAAATAGCCAGAAGTCCAGTTACCAGAACTGGAACTCAAGATCAAGACCAGAGAAGCATGTTGAGTGACTCAATGTGTGGGACGTGAGTATCTGGGCAGGGCTAAGTCCCTCATGTCCTAAAGAGGACCGGCCCTAAGAGCCAAGGTAACTGTTTCTTCTGGTGACATCTGAAAGCTTGGCTGTGGGGAGAGGGTGAGTGACCCATCTTCAGGTGGGGCCTGACCACCTCCCTCCACACCAGCCACTCACTGGCTGGCTGGCTTCCTGATTCAGCTCATCATTTTTCAGACTGACTTATCTATGCAGACCTGCAGTTTTCAGGCTTCAGTGGGTGACTGGATAATTTATTGAGATACTACCCTGTGTTTTGTTCTCTGCGTTTTCTCCTTGCCTCATTCCTAGAAGTTAGCTAGTCTCCTAGTATGTTCTTTTTTTTTTTTTAATTGGAGTATAGTTGCTTTGCAATGTTGTGTTAATTTCTGCTGTACAACGAAGTGAATCAGCTATATGTTTACAAATATCCCCTCCCTCTTGGACCTCATCCCACCCATTTAGGTCATCACAGAGCACTGAGCTGAGCTCCCTGTGCTATACAGCAGGTTCCCACTAGCTGTCTATATGTTCTTGCCTTGGTGGCTTTTGTAGGGCTGGAAGCAGAAGAGAGCATCTCTAACGTCTGGGGAAGCTGAAGTTTATTGAAGGGCAGGGAGAGAGGGCAGAGGAGATGGGAAGCGGGGCCGGTGGATAGTGGGCAGGAGCTTCGTAGGCAACAAGAAGGGAGGGGAAGAAGGCGGCAGAGTGAGGGGACCTTCAGCAGTGCTCCCCCTGGTAGTGCCATGCAGGTGGCAGGACCCCAATGGGAAGGCCTGAGGTCCACTCAGTGATCACTATACCTTCAGGCCTTGGGGTTCTCAGCCTCTGGTGAAAGTCTCGTGTCCTAAAATATGGCAAAGAAACAAAGCCCTGGACGTTTTATTCTGGGGCAATAGAAGCCTCAAGTAAACCATAAGTTTCTCACAGGCATAATAATCACCTGTTGAAAGTTGGAACCCTGGGACCCACCCCCGACCTTCTGACTCAGTAGTAGCTCTGGGGAGGCGCTCCGGAGTGCACAGTATAACAGATGTTTCTGATTAAGGACTCCACTCAGAAACATTGGAAAAGGTAAAGCAAAATCTGCAGCGTTCTGCTCACACCTACAGGAGGGTCTTTTCCTTACAAAGAAGCATAATAGATACTATCTTCCTAAAAATAAGTAATCCTAGTTCTTTGAGCAAAGCCGAGAAAATTTCTTCTGTCACTCCCAGTGCCCATAAGATCTCTCTCCACCTTTGATTATGAAAAAATTTATAACAGGTGAAAATTAAAGTAGATCCATCAGTTTCACAGTTCGTACAAACCATCAGTCAATGACATAACATCCTAATGAATAATGCTACCACCCTAGAAATTGTAACTATTATGTAACTATTAAATGGGATTGTACTTGGGTGAGTGAGTTGTGGACATGCCACTTTGCTTACCGGATGTGAATCCACACCTCATTTCCATCATGAACACTTGGTCTATAATGTAAATGCAGTCACCATCCGGCTCTGTGGTTGCATCATCTTTAGGTAATAATATTTGTTTGCAGAGAAGAGATCAGAATGACACATTGTAACCCCGTAGGTTACTTCTCCGGCTTGTAAGGATCCATGAACCTTCAGCCTAAATGGTGGATCTGCAGCAGGGGTTGGCAAACTAGAGCCAGAGGATCAGATCTGAACCACCACCTGTGTTTGTTCGGTCGATGAGCTAAGAATGGTTTTTACTTTTTTAATTGTTGGGGGAAAAAATCAAAAGATAAATATTTCCTGAACATTGACATTATATGAAATTAAAATGTCAGTGTCCATGAAAAGCATTATTGCCACCCACCCACCTTATCCCCTTACTCCCTGGCTCTAATTTGTCTTTTGTTTTTAAATTTGATCTACACACACACACACGCACACTCACACACACACACAGAGGTTATTTGTTTTTAAACTTATGATGAATGATTGGCTTTGGGTTTGTTTGGGGTTTTTTTTGCACTCTTCTTAGCAGCTTTGATTTCTGATAAACAGACCAGGATGTTGAAAGATTTGGTTTGGTCACACATGTCCCATTCCATTTCTCAATCCATTTCATCGATTGTACATGCAAGTCACATTGACTAACAACTGGCAAAACCAAGAGGGAAACTATAGCACATCAGGAAACTGACAGCAGACACTTGTAGCATTCTCCTAATAAATAACCGATCCCAGGTGAGGCATTAAAAAAAATTACAAAACCTTAACGTCTATTCTAATTATAGGTTGAGATGAATTAGGGTACTAAACAGTTCAAAAGGGTGGCTCCACTGCCATGCAGCCAGGGAAATTGTTGGAAAGGCAAGAGAAATGCTCTTCTTCTTATGAAAAGATGCCCTTGTTCAACTGATGGTTGTGCCTCTACCAAACACTTTTGTGAGGGACACTGTGGATTACCTCGCTCTATACCCACTCCAGGCCCTTTTAAGGGTCCTTAGACTAAACGGCTAAAAGCACGTTTTCCAGGCGTGGTTTATAGTGCCGTTCTGTATGTGATGTGGGTGTCTCCAGTTAGATGCACTCACATAAGACTCTGATTCAGAACTGAGTCATGTGGGAGGAAAGGCGGGGTACAAGACGCTCATTCTGTGGGTACAGGGAGGTGTGGATCTGGTCCTGGCAGCTGAAGTGGCAACTTCTTGATTTGATAGCTTCCTGATCAGTGTAGAGGGGACAGCCACCCTTAATGGCCTGGTTCTACAGCGTGGCTTGGGGCTCTTTCCTGGTAACTCAGCCTAGATTTGTTTCTTTGCATCTTCCAATGGTTTGGGAATTAGTATGAACACTCCGTAGTAAATACCATTCTGCATCGCTAGCCAGAGAAGATTCTATTTTCTGCAACAAAAATACTGATTAATACATTAAATTACCCATTTTAAACTACCTTAAAGCCTGTGGTTTAAAAAATTATTAAGACTAGAGACACGGATAATAATACATTTCTTCTGAACTTCCCTATAGCCCACGGGAAGAGACAAAGAGGGGAGGGAAGGAAAGGATTAAAAATTGTTCAAAATAATAAAGCTTGGATTTTTGGATCACCCACAGTCATTTCACATTTTCCGATTTTTCCGCCTAAAGATTACTGGTTTATTTATTTATTTATTTTTGGCCGCACCATGTGGCATGCGGGATCTTAGTTCCCCAACCAGGGGTAGAAACAGTGCCCCCTGCATTGGTAGCACAGGAGTCTTAACCACTGGACCTCCAGGGAAGTCCCAAGATTACTGGTTTAATGTCCACCTTCCCTCCTAGACTGTAAACTCCATGAGAACAGGGGGTTATATGTGTTTGGTCAACACTGTGTGTGTGATACCTAGCATTCTTCTGACTTATAGTAGCTGCACAATAAATATTGTGTGACTGTCTAAAGAGGTAGAGGCAGGTAATGAACATTTCAAGGTAGGATGTGTGTCTGTTCAATAATGTTGATAGTTACCGTTTATCAAGCAACTGCTAAGAGAATAGTATTGTGCTAATCATTTTACGTATATTATTTCACCCTTCTATAGAGTAGATAACTTCTACTTTAGAATACTTCTAGAATAATACTTCTAGAATAATACCTTCACTTTACACATAAAGAAATTGAGTCTCAAGATGTGACTGTGGAAGAATGGTCAGAGATACACCATTGCTGACTTTGAAGACAGAGAAAGGGAGCCACAAGCCAAGGAATGTGGGCAGCCTCTAGAAACTGGAAAAGGAAAGGAAACAGATTCTCCCCAAGAGCTCCAGAAAACAATTCATCCCTACCAACACCATGACTTTAGCCCATTGAGACCTGTGCCAGACTTCTGTCCTTCAGAACTGTAAGATAATACATTTTTGTTTCTTTTAAGCCACTAAAAAAAAAAAAGAAAAAAGAAAAAAAGAAATTGAGTCTCAAAGAGGTCAAGTAAAAGTCATAACTAGTAATTGTGTTTTTATTCACACCCCAAAACTCTGATTTCAAAGCCCATGATGTGGCTTCTATTATACCTTATACGTTTGGTTTCAGGGATTCAGTGCCTTTTCAGTCAGCTGTGAATCTCCTCACAGCGGCTCAATCACACAGGAAACGGAGAGCTTTTAAGACACCTTCTTCCATCCATAGGAAATCCTTTTAAAAGGATTCCTGGCATTTGTCTGCATCTGTGAATAAAAATACTCCTTCATGTAGGGGGCTTCTTTCCACTCATAGAGTCATACCTGGAAGTGGCGAGACCCATCCACACATGATCTACTAGAGGCTAAGAGGCAGGTTGTCTTTATTCTCAGGATTTTTTAGTGGTTCTGCCAACCAAATTCTGAAGACACCAACGCTAATTCTCTATGCAGGAACTTTTTCCAAGGAAACTTATTTTGCCCAAAGATTGTTTCTGTAATACAGTCATATTCACCCTGAGAGTGGTTTCTGGACTCAACTTAAAAGTCCATTTTACTCAGACATAGAAAATAAACTTATGGTTACCAAAGGGGAAAGTGGGAGGAGATAACCTGGGAACTTGGAATTAACAGATACACACTACTATATATAAAATAGATAAACAACAAGGACCTGTATAGCACAGGAAATGATATTCAATATCTTGTAATAACTTACAATGGAAAAGAATCTGGGGAATTCCATGGTTGTCCAATGGTTAGGACTCCACGCTTCTACTGCTGTGGGCTGGGGTTCGATCTTTGTCGGGGAGCTAAGATTCCACAAGCCATGCAGCGTGGCCAAAAAAAAAAAAAAAAGAATTGAAAAAGAGTATATATATATATATATATATAAACTGAATCACTTTGCTGTACACCTGAAACATTGTAAATCAACTATACTTGAATTTTTAAAAAGAAGAAAAAATCCCTTTTAAAAGCCAATGTTGGGCTTCCCTGGTGGCGCAGTGGTTGAGAGTCCGCCTGCCAATGCAGGGGACACGGGTTCGTGCCCCGGTCCGGGAAGATCCCACATGCCGCGGAGCGGCTGGGCCCGTGAGCCATGGCCGCTGAGCCTGCGCGCCCGGAGCCTGTGCTCCGCAACGGGAGAGGCAAAAAGATTCAATTTCAGGTGGAGAATGCACTCAAACAAGAGATGAAAGCTCATTACAGTTACACCTGCAAGGATCAGTCACTGCAGTTCAAAGGCTATTAGAAAGGTTATAACTTGCCCATAAAAATTTAGCTTTGAGCTCAAATACAGCATATGAGTTTCTAGTCTGTAAGTACCTTAAAATCAGAAAACTCAATTAGGTACTCCTAAATTAAATGGCTGGTAATTGGCAGAGAATTGAATTTTGATGTTTTAACATTTCTTGCCAAAAGCTTGAGACATTTTAATGTTTGAAAATATGGTGTAGCAATTAGAGTAAGAAATCTGAGAAGTCAGTTTAAATCCACCCGTCTCTCCCACCTCTCTGACAACGGGAGACACTTCTTCAGTATTTCTGTACTGGTGTTTCTCTAAATGGAAAAACTGTAATGATATTTACCTTTTCCCAGAAGGTGTCAAGGAACTAATTTAATGACTCTAATCCTCTTTTCAAGTTCAATAATGCACTCTTCTAAGGAAATTCCTCCACCTCCCAGGTCCTCTATGGTAATTGAGCGCAGACCCACCCAACCCCTCAGAAAGGAAGAGTTTCCTTTGCTTCCCTGCGACTCTTCATTCCCGTCTGTCTGAAACAAGAAAGGGATTTTTCTCTTTGCTAGTTCCCTGCAGAGAGGGGTTGGTGCCTCAGAGAGGAGAAAGGATTTAATAGTTTGGCCCACCCAGGTTTGAAATGCAAGTCCCACTTTCTAGATGTGTGGATTGTTTTCTTGTTTGTGAAGTGAGGACTGCTATTTGTGAGGCATGAACAAAGTAGCAAAAGAAAAATGCCCAGTGCACAGGGGACAATCCATGGTAGCTGCAACCTTGAGCACCCAGCCAACAAGTCCAACACTTTACCAACCCACTGGCCAGCCCTGCAGGTCTCCCTCCCATCCCTGGGGAGCCCTGACAACCTAGGAAAATCAAGTCTAGGCAGGCAGGGGCTCACCCTCATACAGAGAAGCAAAATAGATGATGTGGATTAGGGAAAGACACTCAGATGTTGCTCTGGGGAAGATGCTCCAGGGATGAAGGGTATTTTCATATTCCGAAATATAATGTCAGGATTTCCCAACCAGTAGCATGGCCTGCCTTTTCCTAAATAATTAGTTTTCATAATGACTTCTAGTACGAATTTGCTTATTTAATGGGAATACCACATGCAATTCTGTATTTCTTAGTAATACGCTAAGGAACAATAATAGTCAAAGCTCAGAAAGATTATTAAGACTAATACGCAGATGTAGTTAAATGCATTAAAAAGCTTTAGTAAAGAATGTGCACTATTGATCCCACTCATAGTCTTGGCTTTTGCTGAGGGTCCATTAAAGGCACAGCATGTTATCAATGCAGACGAGTCCCCAGTGAACAGCTCTCCTCCATCTTAAAATGAGGTGGCATAAAGCTGAAGCTGAAATATTCTGGAAATTACTGAGTAATTATAGCCATTTTCCCCAGTGTTTTATATAATATACTTGTATAGCATTTTTAATGTTTAGTGTCTTGTGCAAACAACAGTTTCCAAATTGGTTAATAGGGCATAATAAAATACTTTTTCATGATATCTC
The DNA here is from genome assembly GCF_963455315.2 of Globicephala melas. Lineage (NCBI taxonomy): Eukaryota > Metazoa > Chordata > Mammalia > Artiodactyla > Delphinidae > Globicephala > Globicephala melas. The sequence continues at coordinate 60,209,216 of NC_083327.1, read as the reverse complement.
AAAATGTTATTTTATCTTCCTCCTGAGGGTCCCAATGCAGATAAATAATAGACACCAGGCCAAGTTAAATGCAAATAAAGTTTATACTACTGAATCCTCGTGATCCAACATTTCGTTGATCAAGAAAACTTCTAGACTATTCGTCTATATAAAAACCCACCTCTGGGCTTCCCTGGTAGCTCAGTGGTGAGAGTCCGCCTGCTGATGCAGGGGACATGGGTTCGTGCCCCGGTCCGGGAAGATCCCACATGCCGCCGAGCGGCTGGGCCCGTGAGCCATGGCCTCTGAGCCTGCGCGTCCAGAGCCTGTGCTCCGCAACGGAAGAGGCCACAACAGTGATAGGCTCGTGTACCGCAAAAAACGAAACAAAACAACAAAAAACACCTCTCCCTGTAATTAATTATTATAATTTTATTCTCTGATGAGCAACCCATCAAAAATATTTTTAAGTATTTTCTGCTTGAGAGGACTAAATAAGGTTTATTTTTTTTCTCATAAGGTGTTGTAATTGGAGGTGAAATTTACATAATATAAAGTTAGCATTGTAAAGCATACAATTCAATGGTATTTAGTACGTTCACAATGTTATGCAATTACCACCTCTATCTGGTTCCAAAACGTTCATATCATCCCCAAAGAAAACCCCCGTACACAGTAAGCAGTTATACCCAATCTCCATCTCCCCCCACCACCCCCGCCCCTCATCCCATCCCCAGCCCCTGGTTACCACCAAGGTTTGATTGCTTTAAAGCTGCTTACAACCAATTAGAGGAAGGAATTTTTGTCTTTACCAAGGCCGGCCGAGTGACCTGGAGCACTCATTAAATATGGAGATTCCGGGCTTCCCTGGTGGCGCAGTGGTTGAGAGTCCGCCTGCCGATGCAGGGGACACGGGTTCGTGCCCCGGTCTAGGAAGATCCCACATGCCGCGGAGCGGCTGGGCCCGTGAGCCATGGCCGCTGAGCCTGCGCGTCTGGAGCCTGTGCTCCGCAATGGGAGAGGCCACAACAGTGAGAGGCCCGTGTACCGCAAAAAAAAAAAAAAAAAAAAAGGAGATTCCTGGGTCTCTGCCCAAAGGTTCCAACACAATCAGTCCTGAAATATCAGCTTAGAAGCCATTTGTCCAGACCTCTCAACCCACCAGGGAGCTTTCTCTACCCCTACTAAATACCTTCAGCCTAACAGGGTGATGGACGTGTGAAGAGATGCCCCTTTGAGAAGTGTCTTCTGATGGAAATGGCAAAGCAAGATGCAGTGGGGAGCAGGCCATGTCAGAGGAGGGTTTGGACAATAATGCAGATGTCTATACAGCTGTCCCTCAGTATCAGAGGGGGATTGGTTCCTGGACTCCCACAGATACCATCCATTGATGCTTAAGTCCCTTATATAAAATGAAGTAGTACAATCAGCCCTCCGTATTCACTGATACCCAAGGTCGACTGTGTGCCCGAGTAGAGAGGGGTACGGTGAGGAAGCTTCTACTGGAGTGTCCTACTGAGAAGGAAGGAAGGAAGGTAGGAAGGAGGGAGAAGGGGAATAAGGAGGGGAGGGAGGAAGGAGGCAGGTAAGGAAGTAGGTATGGCATTCAGTGTACCTGTGATCAGCTTTTGACAGAAGGTGAGCTGTTGCTCATTTTCATTAGGGAGGAGAAACGAGAAGACAGAATGGTGTAAACGCAGGCAGCATGTGGATTTGGTGGTGGGAACGTAAGGTGCTTCCTGACTGATGTCTTCAGCGTTCTCTCCGCAGCCTAATACATGATTCATTGCTGAGAGTGGGTGGTGGGTGTGTGGGAGTGTGCGTCTCCTCCTTAGAGAAGGAAAAAGGCTTGAAGTTTCAAAGAATGAGAACAAGCTTTCTAGAGAAGCTGAGCCAGTTTGCAGGGCTGTGCTGAGCGTGGTAGTTACAAATGTGCAGTGATTCCAGTTCTGCTGGTTGTGGCATTTTCTCGGCAGGCCCGTCTCTCCCCTGTGTGGTCAAGGCAAAGCAAGTGTGGAAGTTTATCTGTGGTTCAGGCTTCCCTGGAAGAAAGAAGCGTGAGGGCAATAAGGCATTTGCAAGGGAAGAAATTCAGACTCTCTCATGAATACAGAGAGCTTAATAGAGAAACGATTTTCATCATGGGTGAAAATGCTAGGAACTGATTAAGTATTTTCTCTATCCTCAGCTAGGGCTCTTTCTTTACTCCGTTCCCTGTCCAGCCTTATCACAAATATTCCTTTCCGACAGGGTAAATTTTTAATGGCCTTTTAAAAATGTACTTGTCATGAAAAGCCAATTCACGTAAGAGCTAAGACAATTTGATAATGTGAAAACTGCTTCAGACTCACTAGCAAGGAAATGAAAAGTTATTTGCTAAAACACAATGTATTGTTTTTCTATGTCCAGCCCCTACCACTCATTTTGTATATGGGGGGAGTTTCCATCTCCCTTGATTCAGGTTTCCATGTGGAGACACTGCCGCCAGGAAAATTCCTGATCTTTCTTCCTTCCCCCTCCCTCTTCTCCCTAAGCAGGGGGAATGAGTGACTTATCTAAAGAAACTGAATTTTCCCACCCTCAGACTCTTTTTCTCTTGCCTGTTTTTGTGAACCAACCTATCTGCAAAATACATATGTCCTCCTTTGCTCTGTGTCTCATGGCAAGGGGTCTGCTCCTGGTGGGTACTGGGTTTAGCCTCCCTGCATCCTGCGATCACGTGGATAAATCTGTTTAACTCAGGTCTGACGAATCAGCAAATCCAGTGGGCTACTGATGTAAAACCATATTTTCTAAATTTATCTGTAATAAAACTGATATTTGGTTCGATAAAAAATCAAAAAAGGAAACACTTAAAGTACTATAGCTTGTTGCCCAGGACAGAGCTCAGAGCTTCCCAAGCTTCTCAGTTCATGGTGCCCTTAGTGTCTCAGTAGTTTCTTCCTGATGCTGTAGGCCCAGAAAGTTACCTGACAATTCTATTTATTAAGTCGTTAGGTCCAAACAACAGAGCAAGTACTTTTGTCCTAACAATTTACTAGCTGTTTGGGGGAAAAAAAAAAAAAAAGCATAATTCGAAAGAAGTCATAAGAGCCGTTTCATTCTTAATAGTCACAATTACTTACCAATAGTATGTGTGTGCCTGTTGAGCCCCACACAGCTTCTGAAATCTTAGAATCAGGTAAAATTCTTATTTATCACAGCAATCTCTAAAAACAAACAACTCTGCAGACATATTTCATCAAGGGTGGGATGACATGGGGGTTGGGATTGACATATAAACACTAATATGTATAAAATATATAAGTAATGAGAGCCTGTTGTATAGCACAGGGAATTCTACTTCACTTCTCTGTACAGTAGAAACTAACACAACGTTGTAAAACAACTAGACCCCAATTAAAAAATAAAAGATATTTCATCAAGAGAAATGTAATGTGATCTCATTTTGAAACTGTGAATTCCCTTGAGCTATTGGTTCATGTGCTATTCAGCAGATGTTGAATATCATTGTGGTTTCCTCAGAAATTTGAATCATTCCTTGGCATTCCTGTGAATTTGTTGGGGTGTCCCAGGGAGCTATGGTGTACAGCTTGGAACCACGGGACCTGGAGATAAGAATTCTGTTTCATTGGGCTTCCCTGGTGGCGCAGTGGTTGAGAGTCCGCCTGCCGAGGCAGGGGACACGGGTTCGTGCCCTGATCCGGGAAGATCCCACATGTCGCAGAGTGTCTGGGCCCGTGAGTCATGGCCTCTGAGCCTGTGCGTCCGGAGACTGTGCTCCGCAATGGGAGAGGCCACAATAGTGAGAGGCCCGCGTACCGCAAAAAAAAAAAAAAAAGAATTCTGTTTCACGTTTGGAACTCACGCCACTGTGCCCTCCTGCTCCCCACCCTCATCATCATGGGAAAAATGATGCTGATATTGAACACAGACAAAGGTCACAGAAGTAAAAACAGGCCTAGCATCCCAGTGAGAAAGACCAACATCCCATCCCTGACCAGACTTCAAGGGCCAGGAATGATGTGGGACGAACAAAAAGAGAGTCACACAGAGTCAGAAATATTGGTTCAAGCTCCCCGATTATGAGTCTTCTCCAGTTCCTTAGAGAGGAATAGAAGACTATATCGCGTTAAATATCTGTGTATACTCTGCTGATCTGCCTCTGAAGGGCAAGACAGTTGAGTGGAAAGAGCGTGACTGTTGGAGATAAATGGACCAGGTTCCAAGACCAGTTTTCTCACTTAACAAGTTTGTGATCCTGGGCAAGTAGTTCCACCTCTCAGCCAGTTGTTGCTGAGTTTAGTAAGAAAGTTATGATACCACCTGCCTCAATAATAGTTGAGGCTGAATGCCATAGTATATAAAATCTGTCTCACACAATAAACCCTTATTGTGTGGTGATTATTCTCATTTTGTTAATGTTTTTCAGAAGGAAACATAAGAAAAATTCTTATTAACGTCAACTATTAAGAGAAGGAAAAACAAACAATCACTAATTTTCATGAGAATGATCAGGCTGTTGCTTTCCTAGTTAATCACCCTGGAGTAAATAGCAATAATTGGAGGCAGATCAGAATTAGATAACCACCACGAAGTGGTGACCACCAAGTGGACCAGTGGCATTTTAGGTTCAGTTTCCCATTTTCTAAAAGCAAAGAAAGTACATCTTATTCCTCTGGGGAAAGTGCTTAAATGATTTCTGGGTTCCTGCAGCCCAGAGTCATAAAAAACAGAGATTAACTTTCCAGGTCCCTGACTTGCACAGGTATCTCCCAAGGCCTTGTGAGAAACCCTAGTGATGTGTTCACATGATCATATGCTTTTGTAAAATTTGCTAAGGTAGTAGACAGTTGACTTTTGTTATTTGTAGTAATTATACAATTTTATAAAGTCACCATGAGAGCTGAATTAGTGAATATTGAATCGTTGCTCCTAGCAGAAATACAAGGTCAGGTTCCTGTGAGCCCCTGGTCACAACATTTTTGCCAACTGATCAATACATATCAATAACTTTATTTTATATGCGGTTCTGTTTAAAGACTTATATAATATATACTGTTGATTCATTGACATTGAGCTCACCACCGGCAGACTATAATAATTCTTGCCTGAATGAAGCTTATTCAAAATGTATTATCTCCACAAGACACCTCACAACCTTCTTCTACTTAGGAACACTAAGCAGCACTTTAGCACTACACTTCAGGGTCACTGAACTAGCAAAATCAACAAAAAGCACAAAAATGCAAAAAATGTGGTACTGAATCACCTGCAGAAAGGACACTTGTTTACAGCATGAGAACTGAGATAAGAAGGCAGGGCGTCACCCTGTTCAACCTCATCTAGGAACTTGTACATTGAGCAACTCAAGTTTTTCATTTCTCTGTACCTATCTATGAACCACCACCAAAAAAGTGCTGCAAATATTGCTTTTGGGTTACACATAAATTTTAGTGAGTCAGCAAATTCATAAACACAGAATCCACAAATAATGAGAATCAACTGTACATTTGCTGTAATTTGTTAACACTGTATTTATCCACTATGACATTTCTTCCATCAGACTTCCTCTGCTGTCTGGTGGAGTTAGAGTGGCTATATGGATTCTAAGGATCCAACTAAAGGGAAGTTTAGTTGGGAATACATTTACTTGATTTTACTGATGTATATTTATGTGGTTTCCCGTCACTTCCATGTTGTTAGTACAAGCTGTCCTGGAGTAGGAATGTCTTCTAAGAGTAACCTACTGTCTACTGAGCAAACCCAGCCAACATCATGCCATAAAAGTATGAGAACCATATATCTGGAAAAGATGAAAACTCTAATTCAAAAAGATACATGCATTCCAATGTTCACGGCAGCACTATTTACAATAGCCAGGACATGGAAGCAACCCAAGCATCCACTGACAGATATGCAATGGAGTATTACGCAGCCATAAAAAGAATGAAATAATGCCATTTGCAGCAACATGGATGGACCTAGAGATGATCATACTAAATGAAATAAGTCAGAGAAAGACAAATATCATATAATATCATTTATATGTGGGATTTTAAAAAATGATACAAATGAACTTATTTACAAAACAGAAATAGACTCACAGACATAGAAAACAAATTTAGGATTACCAAAGGGGAAACGGTGGAAGGCACAAATTAGGAGTTTGGGATTAACAGTTACACACTACTATACATAAAATAAACAACAAGGACCTGCTGTACAGCACAGGGAAATATATCCAATATATTGTAACAACCTATAATGGAAAAGAATCTGAAAAAGAATATATATATATACACATATATACATACATATGTGTGTATAACTGAATCACTTTTCTGTACACCTGAAACATTGTAAATCAGCTATACTTCAATTTGAAAAAAAAAGATGGGGCCCAGAGACTGTATCAGTCTATGAGTGTTCTCTATGGCACTTGGCATCACTGTCTACCAGCAACAGAGGAGAAAAGATGTTTGAAACATGTGGAACCAGAAACTAGTCTGTGGAAAATTCCTCCAGTCATCAGATGTTTAAATCTTAAGTGGAAGATTTACTTCTCATGACATCTAGTCAAATTGGAAATTCACTCCTGTTAAGAACATGCTTGATAATAGCAAATATGCAATAATAAATGAAACATATTTCTTTATCTTTCTTTTTGAATAGTTATTATGCAAAATAGAATTTATCAGATTTCCTTCTTTTGTAAAACACGCTTAGCAATATTGCAAACAGAATTTCTGTGAGAAGTTGAATGTCTGATTCATCTCAATTATCAATAATAAGAAATACATTTCAATCAAACATACTAGCAGATCGAATTACTTTCTATTTCCTTCATGAAAAATTATTTTTAAAAGCCATTATCATATGAAGAAGAAACTTAGGAGTACACAGGCAAAATATAAGAAAGGTGTGCCAAGTAGTTAATTAACAATAAATATTATATTGTTTTTCCAGATTTTGTGATGTTTATGATATATTCTGTATTTTTAAAGTATAATTTGTTGAGATTTTTTTTCTAACTTTAATTAAATATTTAATTTCATAACCACTTTTATATACTTTTCCTTAAAGATGATCTACAAAATTGTATAACCTTAATATCCACCAAAACCTGGATCCATCCCCAATGTGAAGAATTTCTTTAGAAAAATATCTTTACTACAATGTCTCCTCCTAGACAGGAAGTAAAATGGAATCCAGTATCTTAAACTCTGGCAACCTTCACTCCAAAGCAATGTGCAAACATGTTATGAAATAACCTTCCAGAGAATTCACCACCCATGGCCCACCAGTGAACCAGACCCACGCAGAGGCCTCAGGGACACTAGGAGGAGGTGGTATCACCTGTATCCAGGGCAGGTGCTTGCCCTGAGGATCCAGTGTTCCACAGGTGACGTCACTTTCTTTACTCCACCTAAACTAAGCAAACCGGAAGGTAACTTTACAACTGTTTTTTTTAAAAAGAAACAAATCTACTTCCTTGAAATATGCTCTCTACATGAAAACAAAGAGCCTAGTTGCCCAGCAGCTATTATTTAGTGATAGGTAAGTAGGTAGGCAAGGGGATGGATAGGTGGATGGCTAGATGAAAGAAAGAAGGAAGGAAAGAAGGAAAGAAGGAAAGAAAGAAAGAAAGAAAGAAAGAAAGAAAGAAAGAAAGAAAGAAAAAGAAAGAGAGAAAGAAAGAAGGAAGGAAGGAAAGAAAGAAAGGAAGGAAGGAAGAGAGAAAGAAGGAAGGAAGGAAAGAAAGAAAGGAAGGGAAGGAAGGAAAGAATAGGAGGGAGGGAGGGAGGAAGAAAGACAGGGAGAAAGAGAGAAGAAAGAAAGAAAGGGAATGAGAGAGAACTTGGGCAGATGTTAAATGTCTTTGTCTTATGTGGAATTCAATATTTTCCCCAAATATATACATCTTAATTCCCTAGGTCTTCTGATAGATCTTCTGATTGTACCATGTGCCGCAAAATACTACTCCCTGTATTAGCTGACTTTGGGAGTTAGAGAAATGCACTTAGATGCTCTGGGAACACAAACAACTACTCTAAACCTTCGCCTGCTTCATTAAATGACAAAAAGCCTGCAGGACTGAGTTACAGTTCCAGAAGTTACTGTCACTCAACTGACACAAGTAAAAGCTTTGGAAAGAGAAAGGAGAAAAGGTTCATGTGAGAGGACCGGGGGGACAAGTGGAAAGCAAAGGGGAGTGAGAGTGGCAGAGAAGGGCAAGGATGGTGAGCACAGTTGGAACAGCCATGGCCAAGTTCGGAGAAGCCCAGGGAAGATGCTGGTGAAACAACCAGGGCTAGCAGCCACTCTCAGCCTAATCTCCGAGGCCAGGGCCTCAGGGAATTCCATCTGGACTTAATGTGGAGCCCAGAAGCAGCAGCTCAACCCATACCATTGTCCAGAGAATTTCCAGAGGCTGAGGTAGTAAGGAGCAATCTGCCTCAGTGCTCTTTGATCCAGGATTTATTTATTTATTTATTGGCGGTACGCGGGTCTCTCACTGTTGTGGCCTCTCCTGTTGTGGAGCACAGGCTCCGGACGCACAGGCTCAGCGGCCATGGCTCACGGGCCCAGCCACTCCGCGGCATGTGGGATCTTCCCGGACCAGGGCACAAACCCACGTCCCCTGCATCGGCAGGCGGACTCTCAACCACTGCACCACCAGGGAAGCCCCAATCCAGGATATTTTAATTTCCTAAAGCACCCACTGTGTGGCCCTAGAATTCATTGTTCTTTCTGCTCTCTCATCTACTTAGGGCATTCCAATTAGACAGTGACCAAAGAAAAAAATCAGGAAAGGCGATTAGGTCTATCTATAAGTCTGATCCTACTGTGTAAGGAGACGTGGGAAGTAGGAAGAAGGAGGAAGCTGACCTTGACCTGCTATTTGTCTGAGCAGAGAACAGAGCAGGGTGGAGAAGGTGGGAGAGAGGGTAGGGAGGGAAAAATAATTGGAAAACATTCAACATATCAACCTCCTATGGCTCTGACTGACACCAGCGTCAGCATGAAGGTGCTGCTGCAACTTTCTGGAACACCCTTATTGCTAGCACTGGAGAGAAAATTCTGTCCTAATTTTAATTTTTTTAATAAACCTATTCAGTGTCAGTACAATTCTTCTACATTAACATCTATATCTTGTCTTCTGGAGAAGAAAAGAAGGAGAAGAGACCACAATGGGGACGTGGCCTTCCCCAGCTCTGGCATGGTCCTGCCCTGATCACTAGAACATTTCTGGGGTAATATGCAGAGAAAGAGAGGAAACTTCCACTAAACCCATTTTCTCCCAATTTGGGGTCAGCTTCTGGAACCAATACTATGTTGGGTGATCATATGAAATTTGAATTACAGATAAATTTCTACCAGTGAGTACAGGAAGTACCTATTAAACTTCTCTTTGTTTAATATGGCGCATGTGAAGTCTTATATAACCTTGTCATTTTATCCCAACTCCATCTGGCAAAAGAAAATATATTTTGTGAAAGAAAGATTCATTTCAAAACAAAAACATCATTTTGGTGTTTGGATCAGTCATCCCAAAGTGCTAGTGAAGATATAATTAAGTAATTTGATTTGCCACTAAAATAACTACCTTTATTTACTTGTTGCCATGATGCTGGGCTAAATCTCCTATTGCATCATCGTAGTCCTCTAATTACAAAAGAGAGTTGCTTTTCTATTTGGCCCCTCAGGGTTCAATGTCATAGTGTGACTGGTTAACATCCATTCCAGCTCAGACGCCTAGTTTAAGCTGATCGTGGCAATTCCTTTCCCCCTCCACTGACTTCTCAGAAGCAGATAGGGATTGCCCATTTGAGCTGAAAGGGAATGCAGAGAGCCAACCTCAGGGCTTCTAGGAAAAGTAGCCGATCTATCCCTCCCCGATGATGGTGAGCACGGTTGATTTTAGCAGCTGATATCAGCCTTACTGAGATACTGTCGCCACACTCAAATTAACATCATTCAATAATGATTTAAGGGACTTTCCTGGTGGCGCAGTGGTTTAGACTCCGTGCTCCCAATGTGGGGGTCTGGGTTTGATCCCTGGTCCAGGAACTAGATCCCACATGCATGCCACAACTAAGAGTGTGCATGCCACAACTAAGAGTTTGCATGCCACAACTAAGGAGCCCGCCTGCTGCAACTGACCTGACACAACCTAATTAATTAATTAAAATGATTTAATAAAAGGGAATTACAAAGGTAGGGGCGGGGTGAAATGAGAGGGCAAGGAATAAAGCAGCACCTTAGGGCAAGAGGCAGGAGAGCTCTCATCACACTCGTTCCCAAAAGGCACAAGGGGCAGGGGTTACAGAACCCAGGAGAGAGTGATGGAGAGAGGGTCACCTTGAGAAGAACTGTGACTTGGATTAAGGAATGTGGTCAGCACACCTTGACCTCACAAGGAGGAAGCCAGATGAATAAATATCCCAGCTTCATTCTCTTCTCTCTGCTCAGTTTCCTTCAGGGTCTTCCTATGGGCGGAGTCCAGGCAGAAGCCAGCAGATGAGGGCACCCACTCATGTAAGCCATACAGGTGGGCCTCACAGGGCACAGAGCAGACAGAGAAGGGCAGAGGATGGGTCTGAAGGGATAACTGAAAAAGTCCAAAACACTTTTGCTTTATTAAGCCTGCAAGGAAGGCAGCCGAAGATTGAAGACGGCGCCGTATAAGTCAGAGCAGAGACAAAGCACCTGGGTGACTAATGACAAGCAGCCCTAAACTCTGCCCTATTTCTGGACTCTCTGCTCTCTAAGACAAGTTTCCATATTGTTCAAGCCTGTTGAACTCATAGGAGCTGTAACCTGCTGCTGAAACTATCCTGACTCAGTGCTTTTTCAAACTGCAAGTGGTAACCCGTTAGCGGGTGGTGAAATCAGTTTAGTAGGCTAAAAGCAGCCCTTTTTAAAAATGGAAGGGGGGGCTTCCTTGGTGGCGCAGTGGTTAAGAAACCGCCTGCCAATGCAGGGTACACAGTTCGAGCCCTGGTCCGGGAAGATCCCACATGCCGCGGAGAAACTAAGCCCGTGCGCCACAACTACTGAGCCTGTGCTCTAGAGCCCGTGCTCCGCAACAAGAGAAGCCACTGCAATGAGGAGCCTGCGGACCTTAACGAAGAGTAGCCCCCGCTCGCCGCAACTAGAGAAAGCCCGCGCGCAGCACAGACGACCCAACACAGCCAAAAATAAATAATTAATTTAAAGAGAAAATGGAAGGGAAAAGAAAACAGAAAGACTAAAATAGAATATCTGAGAGTGCATCACACAATAAAAGAATAAGTATCTTTTCATGAAACTTATTTCAGTCATGTGTATGTACACATACACATGCATACTTATACTAGACATGTAAAATGTATTTCTTACTATGAGTCAGGGTTTAAAAAAAATTTGAAAGTCACTCTGCTAACGGACAAAACAAGTTTTTCCCTCAGAAGTTTCTTCTCAGGCATATTGTGCATTCAGGAAATCACCTCAGCCACAGAAGCCTGCAGGGCATCTTTAAGAGCACAGCAGTCTTTGTGATTACAGCTTCTAGAATTCTCTACCTGTGAAAAATAGGCTACAGGGTTCCAGAGGCTACAGTGCTCTCTATAGTAATAAAATGTTTCTCACTTATTTTTATTTTTTAATATCCAATGTGTTTTCAAAGTTTTGCCACTTTCTATGCAAACAAATGCCCCACTCCTAATTTCGGCAGATACTGAAGAATGGTTTGAGTTCCAAATTATCAGTAATCGATTTCTTTTATCCTGATTCTAAAATTCTCTCCAAGACAGGAGAACTGCTAGTTTTCCTTACAGGGCCCGTTCACAATTCCTTATTGTAAGATTTATCCTGCCAACAAAGCTTGCTATACTAGTAGGTACTTACTCTGAAAGTGCTAGCAAATATAAAGGACTCCCTGATATCTGCTAGTAAAACACTGAACAGAATTTCGAGTTCATTTTTGAAAGATTAAAATGCAGGGATTTCCAGTGTCTCTTCACTTTACTGTCAGACGATCCTTTTGTCTGGTAATATAAAGCATTTAAAACTAAGGGGCTTAAAGAAGTGTTACTGCCCTTACGAATGCTTTCACCTGCAAGTAAAAGATAAGTAAGAAAGACTTTCAATGATCTGAGCTAACAAGTTGTCCAGAGGTAGGCAGTTCTGGGTTCCATTTTGGGAGCAGTAGCTAAAAATGACATCAAGTATTCAGGCTCTTTTTATATTTCCACTCTGCCATTTTTAGTACAGTGTCTCTTTATCCAGTCATCTCATCACTTCATGGTTACAGGAAGACAGATGTAGCTACAAGCAAGTTATCCTCACTTAGCTACTTTCAAGACAAGAAGAGAGGCTTAGAGGTCAAAGGGCTTTTCACAATTCTCTGTATTTTTCACCAGGAAAATACTCTTTTCTAGACGCTTCTTCTCCCAACACATTCCCTTACATCTTTTCAGCCAGAAGTTGGTCATATGCAAAACACTAGACCAACTACTGGCACACAGGAACCAGCTCACCATGACTGGCTAAGACCCGTGAGATTCATTCCCTGTAGCTCACAACCTGCCTTGAGATTTAGGAATCTGAATGAAATCAGAATTCTGTTGGCTTGCCAAAAGAAAATGGTGGATAAGAGCCTTTGACAACACCTTCCTCCTCTCATTCTGCTAGCAAAATTGGACTGCCTCATTGGAACAGGTTAAATGACTTTTGTAATGTAAGCTCATTGGAAAGGCTCTTGGAAACAGAGGTCATCGGTGTGCTTTCTCTATACTGAGTAAACTTTTGAAAACTGTGGAAACAGAAACAAATGACCTGACACTCTTAAACCTCAGCTTCTGCAGAAAAAGCTTTAACTAAAAATTTTCTATGCCAAACGCCTTCTAGAATGAGACTAATGTTGTACAAATCTAAACATTCAGGTACATGAGTCAATTAGAATGAATAGCCGAGGATATCTCAGATTTGATTTTAATTCTCTGCACGTCTGTATTCCACAAAATCTTAAGAACAATTCCAATTTGTTCTATTATGTGCTAAGTATACATCCATGTTAACATACATATACAGCAAAGACTAAATTAGTTATTCCTTTGGTTGACATAACTCTGAAAATACGTCCCCACTAGATCACTTCATTATTTAGAGCAAAATACCATAAATTCCTGGGGAAAATCAAAACTGCTCACTTGTATAGTGAAAATCTTGATTAGATGCTCTTATAGAAACTGGCTCTTTTTTTTTTTTTTTAGATCAAATCTATTTATTAAAACTGAATACCAGATCAGTATTCCACTAAAATGTTCAAATTATCAGCTAGGTTTTCTAGTCTGAATAGCAGTCATTCCTGCACTGTCAAAAACTCAGAGAAGCACTATATGACAAACTATTAGCATCTCACATTTAATGTTTGAACTTGCCTTGGACTGAGACGTTCATGCTTACAGACTTTGTATAGTGATAGCCGCCAATAGATATAGATCTCTTACGCTAGGGGGACTGTGCTAGACCTTTTCCAGACACATTCTCATTTAATCCTCACAAGGCTGGGATGAAGGCATTATTTTCAAAATTTTACATATGAGGTAACTTCTTAGGAAGATGATGTAAACATTGTACAGTTACCAAAATAATAGATTTTGTATTGTCAAGCATGTTGAGCTCATTATTATAAATCGATTGTAATAGATTTAGTTATAGCTTGCATTGGAAATTTTACATTTGCTGAAGTCCATGGAATTTAGAGTCATGATTTACTTAATTTGTTTAGATATTCAAGTTCTTTGTTTATAAACAAGAGAACCAGATTCTGGTTAACTGAAGTAAAGCTGAAACATTGGGAGAACATGGAGTAGCTCACAGAATCAAAGAGGAATAAATAACTGGATCATCGGAAGAATAAGAAACACAAAAATTTCCAACATCTAGGTAGCAGGAACTAATGGACCAGCTCCTTCAGGAAAACGCCATAGAGACGATCCATTATGCTCACTTCCTTTGGACAGGGCTCACGATTCTAACTTCTAGTAGGTTAAATCTGATTGGCCAAGCTTGGGTCACATGCCTAACTATTTTTCAAGAGGAGAGTAGGGATCTTTATTATTGGCATAAATAGGGAAAGAGGAGTTCCCTAAGGGAAAAAGAAGGTGCTACTTCCAGAAGATGAAGGAGGGGACCCTGGGTTGGCAAAAACACGAGTTGTCCATGACAGTACATTGCAGAGCTGGGATTCAAACCTCAAACCACGCCAAATCTTTTGCTCTTAACCATTTTCCTATTTCTTTTTTTTCAATCATTCATTAGTAAAATAATTCCAGTGGAGCAAAGTGAGATAAATATATGATAATTATCGCATAGGGCATGGCATTGCTGTATACATATTCAATGATTAATACCAGCACTCACAGAAAAGTCTCGAGGGAATCCAATGGCAGGTCTTGCTGATGATTTTGGCATCTTGTCTGTTGATCTCCTTTGTGCCATGCTGGCCTGCTTGTTGGGAAGCTCTGTTAGCAGCCAGACTCATCTAATCAACCAAATCTGGGATCGTTGAGTAGTCTTAGTTCAGTTCAATTGCAAAAGTGTGCACTTCCTTTTTCCATCCGTCTGACATCAGAAAAATAACATTATTACTACTCTTAGTGTCATCTAGCAGTTTCATTTGTGGTTTACTGTTCCAGTATCAGCTCTGGGAAACAAAATATCAACTCATATTTTAAAATTTCCAAGTTCCTTTTTGATGTAAAGAGTTATTTTTCCACAAAATTTCCATGGTTTTCATTAATGTGTAAAGAGATAACTCAGATTATAAAATTTTGCTTTTTCAGTTAAAGGTAGGTGTCAGATTGTAAGGTAGCCATCTGAAAGTCCCTTTGATATTTTAAAGTTCTCACCATTCAATATTTTTATTGAAGCTGTAACATGTATTATGGTGAAATGCTTGATGTCTTCATTTGGAATTATGAAACCAGGCTTCTTTTTTTCTCACAAAATATTGTATGTATTTTAGTGTAGCTTGGTCCTAGTGAGTAAAACCAAATAACTAAAATCTAGCAAGAAATAAAGAAAGAATGGAAGGAAGGAAGAAAGGGAGGGGGGAGGGAGGAAAGAGAAAAGAAGAGAAGAGGAAAGAAAAGAAAAAAAATAAAATAAGAATTATTCTTCACTACCGTTTATTGAACCTGTCAGGACATGGGGTAGGGTACACATCTACACACACAATCTCAATTGATGGCAAAGACAATTACTACTAAAAATAAATATCAGTTTGTGAAGGAAATGAAAGGATAAAGTGAAACAAGGAACCATGACATTGGCCCAACAAAATGGCTGTGCTAAATTGAAGAATTTAATAGGAATCTATTTGCTATTTTTATTTTTATTTATTAAATTAATATATTATTTATTTATTTTGGCTTGTTGGGTCTTCCTTGCTGCGTGCGGGCTTTCTCTAGTTACAGTGAGCAGGGGCTACTCTTTGTTGCGGTGTGCGGGCTTCTCATTGCAGTGGCCCCTCTTGTTGTGGAGCACTGGCTCTAGGCATGCAGGCTTCGGTAGTTGTGGCACGCAGGCTCAGTAGTTGTGGCGCACAGGCTTAGTTCCTCTGCAGCATGTGGAATCTTCTTGGACCATGGCTCGAACCTGTGTCCCCTGCACTGGCAGGCGGATTCTTAACCACTGTGCCACCAGGAAGTCCTATTTGCTATTTTTAAAAGGCCTCCTGAAGGTTCAGTGAGACTTATGGAGCAGGGGGCTAAGGATGTCACTCTAGATCTAGACTCAGAGAGGTCCAGTCCCAACTCTGCCATTGAATAGCTTATGTATCCAAATCAAATACTACCACACTATTTCTGTGGGTACCAGTTTCTCATATGTAAAGTGGAGATAATAAAACCACCTACTATATTTTGTGTGTGTGTTAAACAATACTTCCAAGGTACTTAGAATGGCGCCTACACTTTATATTATTATATCTATGTTTAGGATATTAGGGAACCATGAAAAGTATGTTGTAGAAATAATATCCATTGACATGGGGAAATATTTGTTATAAAATAGTATACACAGCCTGAGTCTATATTTTATAAGCTATATGTATGTGTATATATATATTCATTGACAATGGAAGCATATAATATAATGTGAAGAGTGGTTATCTCTGAGTGATAGAATTATGTGATATTCGCTATTTCATTGTGTTTTTCCATATTTTCCAAATTTTACCAAATGAACCTGATTGATTTTATAATCAGGAAAAAAAATCACTAGAAATACAATCAGTATTTTTTTTTTTAATGGTTTTAAGTAGGAAGGATGAAATCAAGTAGAAAAGAACCTTTCCATTCTGACAGTCAAGATCAAAAGAAAACTGGCGAGGTCACAGAGGAGTTAAAAATCTTCAGTTCAGGGTTTCCCTGGTGGCGCAGTGGTTGAGAGTCCGCCTGCTGATTCAGGGTACACGGGTTCGTGCCCCGGTCCGGGAAGATCCCACATGCCGCGGAGCGGCTGTGCCCGTGAGCCATGGCCGCTGAGCCTGCGCGTCCGGAGCCTGTGCTCCGCAACGGGAGAGGTCACAACAGTGAGAGGCCTGCGTACCGCAAAAAAAAAAAAAAAAAAAAAAAAAAAAAAAACTTCAGTTCAGTCCAGGGTACCTGTAGGGAAAAGAAAATAATGTGGGATTCAGATTCAAGTGTGTGTTTAAATCTTAACTGCAAAACAATAATCCTGTTACCTTATGTAAGTAACTTAATGTCTACGATGTTCAGTTTCCCATTTATAAATTAAGGCTGGTTGATACCTGTTATGGAGACTTGATGAATTATGTAAAGAGTTAGGGACACAGTGTGCATTCAATAATGATATCTTAAAAAAAAAAAAAAAAAAAAAAATAATGATATCTTTATCTCACAAAGAGGCCAATTTATCATCTTCATTGTTCATTAAATGAAAATAAAAAAGAATATTTTTTATATAGCTTCCTGCCATAAACTGGAATTTAAGTAAGCTCATGACTGTAATAAATAACTCAATAATCTATATGTATTCCTTTTATTAGTGTTTGAGTCCAAAGGGCAAGACTGGGCTCCATTGTTTTAAAGAGATTACTTATTTCCACCTGATCTTGGTTGTAACTACTATCTACATAATTTAAAAAAATGATGAGCAAACCAAATCTCAATTTATTTGGGAAAAAAAGATTTCTTCTTTTTTTTTAATGAAATAATAGTAATTCTATTACTTACTCCAGGCCTCCACGCCACCCACCTTGACATATTAGGCATTATTTCCATTGTTTTGAGGTTTCACATGTATTTAGCCTCATGGTCAAATGAGGTCTAAATAAATGGGCGAGAAAAAAGAGAAAGAAAAATCACTCTACCATTACCTGGTCCCAACTCTCATTACTTGCAAAAGCTGTGGTTCTCAAATTTTAGTGTATATTTGAATCTGACTCAGTGGGTCTAGAATAGTTTCTGTGATACTGTTGCTAACAAGCTCCTGGGTGATGCCGGTGTTACTGATTCATGGACCACGCTTTGAGTAGCACTCTAAGGGCTCTAGTCAACAGTGTATCTGGCCTAAATGCTCCTATATTACAGGGGACATAAACTGAGGAAAATGGAAATTTCTCATGATTTTAGTCTCCTCCACCCAATACTGTTTTTAATGTTTCTAAGCCTCTGCTCACTTTGTTCCTGCTGACTCGCTCACTTCTAAAATCCTCATCCATTTGGTAAGTTGTGACTTATACTTTAAGGTTCATGTCCAAAGCTATGTCTGCTGGGACAAGACCTGCCCAGTGTATGGTGGTAGCCAGGTCCCTAACGAGTCCCTATAGGCTGAAGGGGACATTTTTGTTCCTATTGACTCCTCTGTCCATCCTCATTTGAATCACCTTCTCAGAGTCCATCAGAAGGACACAGAGAGACCCTTGGGATGGGCCCTTTTAGGCGCATTCCTTCCAATCAGGCATTTTCCTAAACTCAGAAATTTTTCAGGACATCTAGTCCACTCGGCCAAGAGGGGCCAGTGGGTGCTTCCCTTCAACTTTTGCATAGTCTTTTGAGTTCTTTGAGGGGAAGATACTTGTAAAAATACAAAGTGCTATACAAATATCCAATAACACAGTAGGATTAATAAAATCTGTCTTCTTTAAAACATAAAAATATTTCTGGGGCTTCCCTGGTGGCGCAGTGGTTGAGAGTCTGCCTGCTGATGCAGGGGACACGGGTTCGTGCCCCGGTCTGGGAAGATCCCACATGCCGTGGAGCTGCTGGTCCTGCCCGTGAGCCATGGCCGCCGAGCCTGTGCGTCCGGAGCCTGTGCTCCGCAACGGAAGAGGCCACAACAGTGAGAGGCCCAAGTACCGCAAAAAAAAAAAAAAAAAAAAATTTCGGTGCCACTGAGACTCTTTGCTATCTGGCAAGGGCAAACTCAAACTTCTTGGCATAGGTGGCATAAGTGAATGAAGGTGGTCAGTTAGGGACAGAGTCCTGGTGAATACATGACTCATTTGAGCAGGACAGCATCCAGCCACCCTCCCACATGGGAATGTCACCCAGGGCTGCCAGATTTCCCAGATGCCAGAAATCTAGATTTTTATATGAAATCTCCTGTATCAACAAATCCAATTTGGGGTTGTTGTTTAAACACTGTGAAAGCCAAACCAAACAAATCTATGGACCAGATGCAGCTGGTTGAGAGGAGACAGGGAAGAATGCGTGATTCTTTTTGCATTTCATTTAAAGTGACTCTGCCTTGAAAATAAAATTTCACTTCTCGCCGGTTGAAATCAATCAGAGTTGAGTGTAAAGCTTACCAGTGCCTGACATAGTCTGTGCTTGGCGACGGCTTCCCTTTTAAACTGAAATGTGAGCCATAATGTCGAGTCTTGTTCAAGATAGTCAGCCTCTATCCATATAAACTTACGTGCATGGTCAAATGCAACCAGAATCATCTGAAAAGTCTGGTTCCTCTGTCTGCATCCACTGATAGAGTATTGTTTTTCCTGGCCTTCTTTTCAGAAAATAGCTGTCAGGTAACATAAGGAATCAAGAGGGCTGGGTGAGCACATCTGGTTCTGACCAAAGTCTGTGTGAGCAGTGTGGCATCTCTTCTGATTCTGATGGTGCGACAGCTTCTCAAGTTTGGCAGGTGGTGTAAAAGTCTCTAGATATTTAGGCTTAGAAAGCCGAAAAGAAAGCTGTGAAAAGTTTCAAGCTGACCAGCACATGGGAAGAAGAAAATCAGTGGATGTGTCAGCAGTACATTCTATATCATCTTTAACCAACAGTATCCTGCAAATCAAATGACTACACCTATAAGATTATACTCTAGGTGCCCAAAGCACTATTTTTATTGCTTTCATTTTTGTGTTTTTTCCCCATTTTTATCTTTATTTTTCAGGTGGGAAAACATTCACCCTGATATCTGAAATAATGACTTCATGTATTACACACCTTGGAATTCTCCTTGCAATTTGTCGATGGAATGGATGAGTGAATACATTATCTTAAATCACAGAGGCTAGAACAATGACCTCTTTTACTCTGTCATGTACAAGGCAACAAATCACAGGTGCCCGTTTATTACACATAACAATGAATGGATAGCAGCGAATGAATAACAAGGAATAAACAAGAGGCTTAGAAGCGCCTTCTGATCACTAATGGGCACTGTAATAGTTCCAGTGTAATGATTATCATAAAGGTATTAACAGTGGTATTATGAGAATATAGGAGGATTTGATCTAGTCAGGGATATCAGTGAAGTCTTCCTTGGGGAAGAGATAAAGGATATATAGGGCTGTTCATTAGGAAAGAAGGGCAGAAGGAATATTCTGGGCCAAGGGTCAGCAAATTATAGTCCATGGACCCCATTCAGCTCATCCCATATTTTTATAAATATAAATTTGAATGGATGACAGACACACCCACTCATTTATATAGTGTCCATGGCTGCTTTAGAGCTAAGATGGCAGATTCAAGTGGTTGGGAGAGAAATCATATAATTTGCAAAGTCTAAAATTTTGATTATCATGGACCTTCACAGAAAAGGTTTTATTGACCTATATTCTAGGCAGAAGGAATAAGATATTCAAAAGCCCTGTGGCCAGAGAGAGGATTAGTAGGAACAACTGAGAGAAGGCCTATGAGATCAAAGTGGGGAGAGTAATGTAAGAGGTGGTAAGCATATGGTGAGAGATGAAGCTAGAGAGGTAGGCGAGCCCAAATCTACTCAATAGAGTCTCGAGGGCCACATTAAACAGTTTGGGCTTTTTCCTGGAAGCGATCTGAAGCCATTGGAATATCTTAGGCATGAGGGGGACAGGAAGAGGATGACAGAGTCGACACGATTAGTTCATATTGGAAGACCATTGAAGCCACACTATGACAAATGGACTGAAGGAAGGCAAAGTGGAGGCAAAATACAACACTTAAGAGACTCTTGAAAGAGACCAATGTTTTTCTGGGGGTAGGCAAACCATCACAAAACTCCAAAATTTCAGTGACTTATCCTAACTAAGGAGAATTCCATGCTGAAAATTCATTCAGTTTCTGTTGATACAATAGTTTGTATGTGGAGAGAAAATCTAATCTCATTTGGTGGAAGAAAATGAGCACAATTAAAATATTAACATTCCTCAAATCCAGACTGGTTTAATTAATACATAGTAAACAAGAGTGTGTAAAGAAGCAGAGAAATTTAACTTAAATCTGCATGAAGAAAATGACTACCCATGCTTTTAAATTATTGGTCTTATGATTCTTGAAATACAGAAAAAAAAAAAAAAAACAGGAGGGGAAAGAGAAGAAGGAGTAGAAGGAGGAGGAGGTGGAGGAGGTGAAGGAGGAGGAGGAGGAGGTGAAGGAGGAGGAGGAGGAGGAGGTGGAGAAGAAGAAGTAGAAGAAGAATGAGGCTCCTGTTGCAAAGTATGGAAAGATGCAAATGAGAGTCAGGTGAAAACTTCATCTACAGTAATCCTAATATGCACTTCTGTGCCTGTTGAACATTTAGAAGACAATTACCTTGGTTTTCACTTTTTCTGGTGATCAGTGCTATCCTGACTTAGCTGTCCTGGGAACACCTGTGTCTGTTGTGCAACAATGATGAACTTGAGTTTGGAGCTGTTAGCCCTGTACCTCTCTCTACGAATAATATGGAGCACATAAATGCTTCAAACAAAGCAACCAGAAACCTGATCTTGCCAGTCCTCCTTGGTATCAAATTCATTTATCAGTCCACCAAGGTCACTGACCTCAATTCCCCACAGCCTAGCTACTAAAATGATTAATTCATCCATTTTCTTATTTCATTCACTTAATTTTAAGGAGAAAAAAAGTGAAAATATTTTCAATAAATTGACCTGTAAGCAATTGTATTTAGCTTGCTGCATCCTCTAAAAATGTATTAATGAGAAGCATCAGTACATGCTCCAACAGAGATAAGAGTGAACAAAGAAACAGTACCTTTTATTACATATCTTCGTCACATTAATTAACTTGTTATCCCAGGTTTAGTCCTCTCTCTACAATTCTCCAGATTATTCTAACCTCAAATTCATAGGTATATGAATTGAAAGAATACACTGGGAGATATGGAGATCTAATTGGATTTCTGTAGAGGAAATAAATATGTAAGAAATTTTTAAAATGTATTTATTTTTATAGTGATTAATGGAGAACCCTAATGTTGAGTAAAACACGGTTTCCCTCAAAACTTCAGGGCAAAATTTGTCCATTAGAAGTTTCGTGAAAATTGTATTGTCTTCTTCATGGAATGATAAGCACAGAGAAAATAATAAAAGCGTATGCACAAGTTAATTTATTCTCATTGTAATGACCAAATAATCAAAGGATCAATTCATTCTAAACACCTGGACAATATCATATAGTATTTTTAATATGATACTTGGTAGTGTACTGGTCGATAGTTAACAAATGGTTAGGTGGTGGGAGTCCTGATTTGTAGAGTGTGTTGGTATATATGGGGTAAATATACCTACCATGACTGATGTCAAGCTTTCAATGTAAAGTCACTGAACAGGGAGTAAGGAAGAAATGTATTGTAATGCATCATTATATAGTATTTTCTCCATACAGGATCTGTCAGATTTAGCAAATAAAAAGCCAGAATGTCCAATTAAATCTGAATTTCAGGTAAACAACACATAATTCTTTTTTTTTTTTTTTAAGATTTTTTTTTTTTTTTTTTTTTTGGCGGTACGTGGGCCTCTCACTGTTGCGGCCTCTCCCTTTGTGGAGCACAGGCTCCAGACGCGCAGGCTCAGAGGCCATGGCTCACGGGCCCAGCCGCTCCGCGGCATATGGGATCTTCCCAGACCGGGGCACGAACCCGTGTCCCCTGCATCGGCAGGCGGACTCTCAACCGCTGTGCCACTAGGGAAGCCCACACCTCTGATTTTATATTTAAGTATAATAGCTCTATATAAGAGAGTTAGATTTTGAAAATGCAACAATGGTACAAATTTTAAAGTGTATCTTTATTACTCATAATATTACTGTGATTTTAAAACAGCTTATAAACATGGTTTCATTCACTTTCAGTTGAAGTAAATTTCAGTGGAATTGAACTCTCCCAACCCCCATGCCACCCCTTAACTCCCACTCCTGGAAAAATCTCTGTGGCAAGGAAAAATACATTTTTAGACTTCTTCCTTTCCACTTTTAGGGATTTGTGTGGTAGCCAGCCCTCTTTAGAATTGGGTGATTTTAATGAAAAAGCTCTAACTTCAAAGCTTCTGCCACTTTTCTGTGGGCTGAAGAATGGAGAACTAGAGTAGGAGTTCCTTTTGTCCTTGTGTTTGAGCACTTTGATCAGATATGGGTAATGCAGAGATAAGCCTGGAATTTTGTTTGGGGTAAAGGTGAAAAATCTGCACCAATTCACAAACAAAGTAATGGGATTAGGAGTGTGCAGGCCTGCAGATAAGGAGAAAACACGATTAAGATGAGCTCTAGAGAACTGGGTACTGAGAAGGCCAAAACAACAATTTACCTAATTTTTTAAACTAATAAAATATAAAATAAGATATAGAATAAAGTAAAATAAATAGAGCAGGTGTCCCTCACTTGAGCCAAACATTACACTCAAAGGATTTTCTCTTTTGGACATTTAGGGCATTTCTATTTCATGGTAGAAACTTGTATTGTGAATTATCACCATATATATATTAGACTAAGTTTTATTTTATGTTTTCTTCGAGTGAGGAACCCCCAGTACACATTCTGTTTCATATTATAAATTTATGTATGATCTAGTTTAATTCTCATGTTTGCCCTATATGTTGACTTCAGTTATCCTGGGAGAACATAAAAGTATATACGAAATGTAGCATTAAAAATAGTAGTTTGTATTTTATATCAGAGCCTGTACCTGACAAAGAAATCTGCAAGAAAAATAACAAAGTTAGATATGAATACCAGTTCTGTAATCTAGTTCCTTTTCTTAATTTTCTCATTTCTTTTTTGTTTATTTATTTGGTTGCACCAGGTCTGAGTTGCAGCATGCGGGCTCCTTAGTTGCAGCACATGGGTTCCTTTGTTGTGGCATGTGAACTCTTAGTTGCGGCATGCATGTGGGATTTAGTTCCCTGACCAGGGATTGAACCTGGGTCCCCTGTGTTGGGAGCATGGAGTCTTATCTACTGTGCCACCAAGGAAGTCCCTCTCATTTCTAATATTAGAAAATTGTATCACAAATAGGAAGTTATTAAACATGTTTGAAGTCTTTTCTATTAATTTGAATAGTAACTCAGTAAAGTATTCCTGTAGGTTCATCATAGTTGTTTATGAACTTTATTTAGTTACCAAACTGAGTTTTGACTATACCAGAAATCTGTTATATTACTGGTAGTAATTGAGCTAGACATAATTAAACTATTTCACTAGCATAACAGGTATTAAAATTTTCTTCTAACCATCTGATTGGACTGGTATTGATTAGCTCAAAGGTGCATTCTAGAATTATCTTCAAAGGTTGCATTATTTGTCAAACTCTGTTGTCTATGACACTAAATGATTAAAATCTGTAAATTCTCTAGAATTAAAAAAAAAAATTTTAATGCTTTAAACATGCTATGTTACTTAAGTCTAGGTAAGAAAAAAAGACAATCCACTGGAGAGTATCTTTAAAAAATTAATTTATTTGATTCAGTGCATCCTTAGTCACAAGAGTGGTACAATCATAAAAAAAAAGGAAAATGTTTTCCCAACAGTTCCACTTTTAAGAATTTGTCCAGGAGAAAAAAAGTCATATAACTATATGAAAATGTATGTGCAAGGATATATACTGTAAAAAAAAAAAGGGGGGGGAAAACTCAACAACAGAGTATTGGCTATATACATTAGAGAACTTTTATACATGGTATAATATGCAACTATTTAAAATAAGGTAGAACTATATTGATATTAAAATATATTAAAGTAAATAAGCAAATTGCAGAAAAGTGTATATAATATAGCTCTATTTTTGTTAATAAATAAATATACATGCAAACACAGAAGTTCATGTGTAGAGATAAACTTGAAAGAACAATACCAAACTATCAATTATGTTTACATTTGGGTAGTGGAATTGTAGTAAGCCTAGGAGAAAACTACAACTTTTATAAGTTCCTACATATAAATTTTTACTATGAGCAAGTACTATTCTTATAAACTTAGAAAACCCACAATCACTCACCAAAAACATAATGAAGTTAAAAATTAATTATTGGAAAGAAAGGATATATTTATTTTTCTTTGTAGATTATTTTAACTAGAAAAACCCAAAGGATTGATTGAAAACTGTTATACTTAATAAAAAGAATTTAATAAAGTGATTGTTTTAAAGATTACATATTCCTTGGGACTTCCCTGGTGATCCAGTGGGTAAGACTCCATGCTCCCAATGCAGGAGCCCAGGTTCAATCTCTGGTTGGGGAACTAGATTCTGCATGCATGCCACAACTAAGAAGTCCACATGCCACAACTAAGATCTGGCACAGCATAAATAAATAAATAATAAATACATTTTTAAAAAAGATTACATATTCCTCTAAAAGAGCTTATCAATATTCCAACCATAACCAACTAAAAAGTCTAATGGATAAAACATATGTGAACAAGATTAACATTTCTGACTTCCTTTTTCCACTGTCTATTCCATGATTGTTTTTTTTGTTGTTGTTTTGTTTTTATTTTTTGTACCCATCCAGAACCTCATCCAGGTTTCTTTACCCAGTGGAATGATCCAAATTTCATTCCTGGAGCTTCTGAACCCTCTGTGATTCTGACTGGTTTGGATGCTGTAATTTTCCATCAACTTTACTTTTGGACGTGAAAGTACTAAAAGGTAGCCAGAGAATCCCCTTGCTTCCACATATAGGCCTCCAATTGTTTGTCATCAACTCAATTTCCTCTTGGTAATTAGGATGAATCATCCTAGCCAGTAGCCTAATCCCCTTCTTTTTCTCTTGGTTCAGTGACATGGGGATTCCAAATTGGCCAGGTGGCAGTCTCATCTTCCTACTCAGCAGAAGTATTGTTGTATTCCCAGTGGAGTATTCCTCCCTTGAGAAGTAAGACCTCCAAACCAGCAGACCTCAGAAGTACAGGGACAGGAAGCAAGAATTCTGCAAGTAGGTTATAAGCTGAGAAACAGTAACTTAAAAACTGGCACAAGTGTTAAATGAACAAACAGAATAAAAAATATATACATCTTAAGTCATATACTAGAGAAAAAAAATTTACAACCATGAAATGAGATCAGGCTATTATAAAAAAGGACTATTCAAAGGACTTACCTGGTGGTGCAGTGGTTGAGAGTCCGCCTGCTGATGCAGGGGACATGGGCTCGTGCCCCGGTCCGGGAGGATCCCACATGCCGCAGAGCGGCTGGGCCCGTGAGCCATGGCCGCTGAGCCTGCACGTCCGGAGCCTGTGCTCCGCAATAGGAGAGGCCGCAACAGTGAGAGGCCCACGTACCGCAAAAAAATAAAATAAAACAAATACTCAGGGAAGAGATCTTAGAAATTAAAATATAATATCAGAATTTTTAAAATTTAATACAAGAGGATGAAAATAAAGCTATGGGAATGTTACAGAAATTTTGAAATAAATTAAAAGATAGAAAATAAAAGAGAAAAGATATGAAAATTAGAGAACCAATCCAAAAAGTTCATCTTCCAATTGATTTCAGAATAAGAGAGAAAAATAAACAAAGTAAAATATTTAACAAAAATATTAAGAAAATTTTCCAGAATTAAAGAATGTGAGTTTCTTAATAAAAATGCCCCACTGAATGCCTATAATGATAGATTGAAAATAGAACCACATTAATGTTCATTGTTACTGATTATAGTACATTTGGAACAAAGAAAATATCCTACAAGTTTCCAGAGGGAGAGCAAAAAAGTCAAATACAAAAGATCAGGTAAAAGGATTCCACTAGCAACACTGGAAGTTAAAAGGAACTGTAAGATGAATAAGGTCTGGGGATCTAATGTATAACATGGTGACTATAGTCGATAACACTGTATTGTATAACTGAAATTTGCTAAGAGAGTAGAACTTAAATGTTCTCACTGGAAAAAAAGGTAAATATGTGAGGAGATGGATATGTTAATTAACTCAATGGGGGAGAATCCTTTCATAGTGTACACATATATCAAAACATCACATTGTACACTTTAAATACCTTATAATTTTATTTGTCAGTTGTATCTCAATAAAGCTGAAGAAAAAGTAAATCTCTGCCCAATCTCTCAACCACTTATCCTTATATGAAAATAAATTCAAGAAGCACTGTATCGAACCTGTTGGAAATGCTTCTTAACACCAATGTAAAATAGTTAGCTAGTGGGAAGCAACAGCACAGCACAGGGAGATCAGCCCCATGCTTTGATGACCGAGAGGGGTGGGATCAGGAGGGTGGGAGGGAGGCTCAAAAGGGAGGGGATATGGGGATATATGTATGTATATGGCTGATTCACTTTGTTGTACAACAGAAACTAACACAGCATTGTTAAGCAATTATACTCCAATAAAGATCTATTAAAAAAAAAAAACTACAATGAGATACATTTCACACTCGAAATGAAAATCAAAACTACAATGAAGTATCAACTCATGCCAATCAGAATGGCCATTATCAAAAAATCTAGAAACAATAAATGATGGAAAGGGTGTGGTGAAAAGGGAACCCTCCTGCACTGTTGGTGGGAATATAAATTGATACGGCCACTATGGAAAACAGTATGGATGTTCCTTAAAAAACTACAAATAGAACTACCATATGACCCACCAATCCTGCTACTGGACATATACCCCGAGAAAACCATAATTCAAAAAGAGACATGTACCACAGTGTTCACTGCAGCACTATTTACAATAGCCAGGCCATGGAACCAATGTAAATGTCCATTGACAGATGAATGGATAAAGAAGACGTGGCACACATATACAATGGAATATCACTCAGCCATAAAAAGAAATGAAATTGAGTTATTTGTAGTGAGGTGGATGGACCTAGAGTCTGTCATACAGAGTGAAGCAAGTCAGAAAGAGAAAAACAAATTCCGTATGCTAACAGTATTTGTTTAGATAAGGAATCTAAAAAAAAGGTACTGATGAACCTAGTTGCAGGGCAGGAATAAAGACGTAGACATAGAGAATGGACTTGAGGACACGGGGTGGGAGGGGGAAGCTGGGGCCAAGTGAGAGTAGCATCGACATATATACACTACCAAATGTAAAATAGTTAGTGGGAAGCAGCAGCATAGCACAGGGAGATCATCTCAGTGCTTTGTGATGACCTAGAGGGATGGGATAGGGATGATGGGAGAGAGGCTCAGAGGGGGGGGATGTGGGGACATATGTATGCATATGGCTGATTCACTTTGGTGTACAGCAGAAACTAACACAGTATTGTGAAGCAATTATACTCCAATAAAAATCTATTAAAAAAAAAAAAACAGCAGGAACTGGAGAAACACTTTCAGAAGAGTGAAGGAAAATTAGTTCACTCCAGAATTACATACCCAGCCAAACTATCAGTTAGGTGTGAGGATAAAACAGATATTTTCAGCCATGTAAGGTTTCAAAATTTATCTTGCATGCACCTACTTCTGGAAACTTCTGGTAATTGTGTTTCTCCAAACCAAGGAACTAAATCAACAAAAAAAGAAATGGGATCCAATAAAAAAGATAGAGGTGATAAGAATCCCCAGGATTGTGGTATAGGGCAGGGGTCCCCAACCCCTGGGCCGTGGACTGGTACTGGTCCACGGCCCATTAGGAACCAGGCCACACAGCAGAAGGTGAGCAGTGGCTGAGCAAGCAAACTTCATCTGCCGCAACCCATTGTTCCTCATCGCTCGCATTACCACCTGAACCATCCCGCCTCTCCCTGTCTGTGGAAAAATTGCCTTCCACGAAATCAGTCCCTGGTGCCAGAAAGGTTGGGAACTGCTGGTATAGGGAGATCTCAGGATGACAGCTATAATAGTAAGTGGAAATGGTAACCAATCTATATTGTAACAGTTAAGAATACTCCAGGGCTTCGCTGGTGGCGCAGTGGTTGAGAGTCTGCCTGCCAATGCAGGGGACACGGGTTTGAGCCCTTGTCTGGGAAGGTCCCACATGCTGCGTTGCAGCTGGGCCCGTGAGCCATGGCCGCTGAGCCTGTGGGTCCGGAGTCTGTGCTCCGCAATGGGAGAGGCCACAACAGTGAGAGGCCCGCGTACCGAAAAAAAAAAAAAAGAATACTCCAGAAGAGGCTCTTTCATTAAAATAAAATTGATAGATTACCTGAATCATTTGAGAGATTTTAACAACAGAGAATTTGTGGTTGAATTAATAAGTACATAATAAATTAAGCAAATAAAAAATAAGATACTTATTAACTTGGAGGGAACGGAAAGTAGTATCAGAAAGGAAAAGCAGTAATACTCCAAAAACTATAATTTTCAAAAGATAAAACGATACATAGCACATTTAAAAAGTATTGAGAAGATACAATAATAAAGCATTTTAGTATATAAGGAAAAAATGATTAATTTAGATTTTTACATCTGATAAAAAAGGCAAATGGTAGAGTATCATTCCAAAAAATCCTTCTCTTTCAAATAGTTAAACCAGTGAGCACCAGGCCTATTACCATAACTAATTCCTGATCAAAATGAGAAAAATCACAAATGGAACCCCTAGTGGGTATATCAGTCAGGACCTCAACAGGAAGCATGTGGCATACTCCACAAGGGTTTAATGAAGGGGTTATTTATGAGGTAAGACCACTGTGGGAAAACCAGAAAGAAGAGTGAGGGGGCCCCTGTGTTAGGAATAGCAGGTGTTACAAACCAAAGTTATAAAGACACAAAAGGAGGGAGCTGAACACAGTAGAATCGAGTATGGGAAGGATAACCTTTTTTTTTTTTTTCAATTAAAATTTTTTTTAAAAAATATTGAAGTATAGTTGATTTACCATGTTGTGTTAATTTCTGCTGTACAGCAAAGTGATTCAGTTATACATATATACATTCTTTTCCATTATGGTTTATCACAGACTATTGAATATAGTTCCCTGTGCTATACAGTAGAACCTTGTTGTTTATCCATCCCATATATAATAGTTAGCATCTGCTAATCCCAAACTCTGAATCCTTCCCTCCCTGACCTCCCCTCTCCCTTGGCAACCACAAGTCTGTTCTCTATGTCCATGAGTCTGTTTCGGTTTCGTAGATCTGTTCATTTCTGTTGTATTTTACATGGAAAGGATCACCTTGAGAGGAGCTGTGACTTTTGACCTTTGGTGGAGATTAGGCAACCAGCTCAAGGCAACTCTGCAGAGATGAAGTGGGTAAATACAGGACCTCTCCTCACTCCTGCTCTCTGACCTCCTACAGGGGCTCCCCATTGGAGAAACCCAACTGGAAACCAGAAGAAAAGTGACCCTGTTAAAATAATCTGCACAGGTCTGACTCTGCGGCAGAGAACCTAGTGCAAAGGGTTGAAGAGCAAGGTGGAAGGGTGGAAATGGACGATATCTGGCACAGTGAACATGGCATGCACTCATCCATATAATTTTTTTTTTAATATAAATTTTTTTTATTTTTGGCTGTGTTGGGTCTTTGTTGCTGCGCACAGGCTTTCTCTAATTGCAGTGAGCAGGGGCTACTCTTCGTTGTGGTGCGCAGGCTTCTCATTGTGGTGGCTTCTCGTGTTGCAGAGCATGGGCTCTAGGCACATGGGCTTCAGTGGTTGTGGCTCGCAGGTTCTAGAGCACAGGCTCAGCAGTTGTGGCACACAGGCTTAGTTGAGCCGCGGCATGTGGGATCTTCCCAGACCAGGGCTCAAACCCAGGTCCCCCGCATTGCCAGGCGGATTCTCAACCACTGCGCCACTAGGGAAGCCCCATATAATTTCTTATATCCCAATTTTTACTGCTAATTACCACATTAAGAAAATACCTAAAAAATAAAAAGAAAAGAAAAGAAAAGAACTTATACTTTAGAAAATTATCCATTTTATTTTAGTTTGCTTCAGACATGATAAGGCTGAATAATGATAATAATAATAAATCAAATTTTCTCAACAAGCACTTCGGTAAAGCATCCTTTGGGCACATTCTTATCCATTTAAAAATCAAGACAAATATTTATGAAGATAATTAATTCATTGCGTTTTGGATGTGACTATAGGCAGGGAGGATAAGGTAGCATAGGGAAGGACCATGGACAAAGAAAGTTTTGGAAATGCCTTTGAAGGGCCAGTATTACTATCATTTGCGGAAGGGGTGGTTATTTGATTTGGTTTTGCAACTGGATTGAAAGGATGGAAGCAACACTCAGCCTGTGGGGTAGGTAATGAGTACATCATAACGTGCAATGGAACAGATTTGCCACTTCCTGATTCTGAAACACAATGGGAATCCGATCCTAGCTTTGAAAATATATCTTCACCCAGAAATAGGTTACCATAAAGAAGATATCCTTCAGCAAGTACTTATCGATCACACACTCAGTGCCAGGAACCATTCTGGGGGCTATTGGTATTACAATCTATAAGGCAAACATTGTCCCCACCATGATGAAAGCTTTGTTCAGACAAATCATGTGCAGAAGTCCTTTATATTTACATAAAAGATAGAAGATGAATAAAGGTAAGAGTAGAGATGCTCTAGCTTAATTAAGTGTAGGGAGCCTGGATCCCTCCCTGCTTCCCCATTTCTTCTGTTCTTTCGAACACAGTACATTGGTACGAAACCACTGTCCTTACAAACTTCACACCATATTACCATCTCGGGTTAGGGGATAGCAGTGTCTACTGAAAGGATAAAGTTTCAGTAAATCCCAGAAAGATGTTTGCCAATCATTCTTGTTTTAAACTTTTAGAGAATTATTTATATTATTAAGTTTTTGAATAGTCTAGCTTTATCATCCATTCATCCATTCAATACATGAGTGCCTTCTCTACCTAAAACACTGAGGATAGTGTGTGAAGAGTTCTTGCCAGGAAGATAGGCTTTTAACACTTAATTACACAATCAATTATTTAATTACGATTGTGTTGAGTGCTATGAAGAGAAAGTACAGGATACTTTGAAAGTGTGGTGCTGTGAAGATTTCCTTGAGGAAGTGACGTTCATACAGATCACTGGTCGATTACTAGGAATTAATTCGTCCAGGGATTGTGAGTTCAAATTCCTTCTGGGTGGCAGACAGGTAACACCAATGTGTGCGTCTGACTGAAAGAAATACGAGGGCCTTAGGCAGACTGGAGCATGTCTACTGGCCTTAAGGCATTCAAATTCAAGCTTTAAAAATCTCTGGGCTGAAAAAAAAAAAAAAAAATCTCTGGGCTGGCCAAACAAAAGAGGTCTGCCTCCAAAGAAGGCCTCTTCAATCTTCTCAGTCACCAAGGCACTTGGCTGGCAGTTGGGAAGCAAGGGGCCGCTAGCCGCCCGGACCAGGGAAGCCACTGGCCAGGATGCTAAGTGTGCTGCACTGCCCGGTGCAACTCTTGTTTTTTTTTTTTTAAATCACAGTTTTATTCTTTTCCTTTTCAATAAATTTATTTATTTTCTTTATTTATTTTTGGCTACATTGGGTCTTCGTTGCTACGCAGGGGCTTTTCTCTAGTTGCAGAGAGCGGGGGATACTCTTCGTTGTGGTTTGCGGACTTCTCATTGCCGTGGCTTCTCTTGTTGCAGAGCATGGGCTCTAGGGGCGCAGGCTTCAGTAGTTGTGGCTCACGGGCTTCAGCAGTTGTGGCTTGCGGGCTTCAGTAGTTGTGGCTCGCGGGCTCTAGAGCGCAGGCTCAGTAGTTGTGGTGCACGGGCTTAGTTGCTCAGAGGCATGTGGGATCTTCCTGGACCAGGGCTGGAACCCGTGTCCCCGGCATTGGCAGGCGGATTCTTAACCACTGCGCCACCAGAGGTCTGGCACGCTGCTTCGGCTCTCTGATTCAGGCAGGAGGAAGACAGGAGCAATGGCCCTGAGGCAGGAGGAGCCGTCTGTTTTGATGAGCCAGAAGACAGCAACCCTGATGGATGAAGGAGAGAGTTGGTCCAACCGGCAGGTGACAGGAGAAGAGCCATATCACTCAAGGCCTCATCGGCAGGAGAGCGCATCCCAAGTATCCTTGGGTGCACTAAAGGGTTTTAAGCAGAGAAGTGAATTAATTAGACATAGTTTTAAAAGCTCACTGTGGGGAATTCCCTGGTGGACCAGTGGTTAGGACTCTGTGCTTTCACTGCCTAGGGCCCGGGTAGGGGAACTAAGATCCTGCAAGCCGAGCTACTCAGCCAACAAAAAGGAAAAGAAAAAAAATGTGGTGAAAAGCTCACGGGACAACAACATAGGAAAGGACTGGAAGCAGCAGTTAGGAAGCTGCTGTGGTGGTTCCCTGTCTCCCCCTTAGCTTTGCATCCACGTCATGTAAATAACTGTGCTTGTCTTCACGCAGTCTGACGCCTGTATTCCTCACTATAGATGACCAGGTTGGATGCTTCCTTCTTAGTTCCCAGTCTGACAAAGAAATCACAGATGTCTGTGCCCTGGAGTGGAATCTTCTATTTGCTGGCTAATATGGCCTTTGGTTCACTTACTGAAACCAAGATGGGTAAGACAGTCAAGCCTCAAGAAATTCACATGACTGGGAAGAGAGATCC
This sequence comes from Globicephala melas, assembly GCF_963455315.2. Classification (NCBI taxonomy): domain Eukaryota; kingdom Metazoa; phylum Chordata; class Mammalia; order Artiodactyla; family Delphinidae; genus Globicephala; species Globicephala melas. The sequence continues at coordinate 60,176,060 of NC_083327.1, read as the reverse complement.
TTAAGCCAATGAACAGTAAGTACAGTGGTACCAGCAATGCTAATATAAATCTGAAGTATTATGAGAGCATGAGCGCATGTAGCTAACCTGCCAGGGGTGAGACTTCACTTGCAAATCTAAATACTGTTGCTGGATTGATCATTTGGTTTAGGATTCTAAAAACAATTCTTCTCTCGAGATGATCTCATGCCGACTTTGTCAATTAACAGATATAAATGTATACGATTATTTGACTTGGTGTGTAAATAACTTGCGTAGGTCGTGTGTCCATTCTCTTGGTGACGCCGTTCTTGGTTCTTGAAGAGACAAGAAAAAGGCAAGTGCTGTGAGTCAGCAAGTCTCCATCATGTTTATTTAAAGCTGAAAACTTGAAGTTGGGAAAAAAGTTGAGTAAGGCAGACACATTTGCTTCCTCTTCTTTTTTTAATTTTTGCGGTACACGGGCCTCTCACTGTTGCGGCCTCTCCCGTTGCGGAGCACAGGCTTCGGACGCGCAGGCCCAGCGGCCATGGCTCAAGGGCCCAGCCGCTCCACGGTATGTGGCATCTTCCCGGACCGGGGCACGAACCTGTGTCCCCTGCATTGGCAGGCGGACTCCCAACCACTGCACCACCAGAGAAGCCCTGCTTCCTCTTTTAAAAAATGGAAATGACAAGCTCTTGCAACTTCATACTCAGCCTGACACGATGTATTTGTGTTTTTGTTGCTATTGTATAAGACAAATTGGGTGAGCCTTCTGATGTTAAAATTAACTCACTTTTTTTTCAATTTATTTATTCACTCGTATACTTAGGCTTAAAATTAATTTCTTGCCTCTTTTTCTCCCCTTACAACTTTGTGTGAAACATGTTCAAATGACATTAAGGCTACGAACAAAACACTGAGATTAAACGTCATTTCCTCAGTGAAAATTACCTTCTTTGACATGGTAATCTTTCATTTTTATGATGTCTCTAAGTATAGATTCAAAACTCTCTAGGCTTGTATTAAGATTTTATTGTATAGGGCTTCCCTGGTGGTGCAGTGGTTAAGAATCCCCTGCCACTGCAGGGGACACGGGTTCCCTGTTCTGGGAAGATCCTACATGCCACCGAGCAACTAAGCCTGTGTGCCACAACTACTGAAGCCTGCGCGCCTAGAGCCCATGCTCCTCAACAAGAGAAGCCACGGCAATGGGAAGCCTACGCACCACAACAAAGAGTAGCCCCCCATCGCCGCAACTAGAGAAAGCCTGCACACAGCAATGAAGACCCAACGCAGCCAAAATAAATAAATAAATATTTTTTTAAAAGTACTTCCTTATTAAAAAAAAAAGATTTTATTGTATAGCTATTTTGTCCTTGGATGACTGACACAAAATCTTGTGGTGGTGGAAATCAACTTTTATGCTGAGACCATTTATTTCTGCTCATGATCAAGGGAAAGGCTGTATGTTACAATCTCTGGGAAGGAGGGATATTTCCAGTGCTCTGAATAGGGAACAGAAGACATGGAAGTTTCTTTAACACAAGGATTTGCACCCATGTTCCCATGAATAACAGTGCAGTACAGCTGCTGGATGGCAGATCAGTCCAGAAGTTCGCCATACAGTGTTGGTATCACCATGCCGACTGATTCATTTTCAGAATGTTGCTCCAATGTCTCAGACACAAGCCCAAACATCTCTTAAGCTGCTTTTTCCCTCCAAGTGACCAAACTAAAGGAAAATAAAATGACAGTCATCATTAGCTCATTTTTTAGCCTGATTTATACCATCCTTAGCAACCAGAGTACCTATATTAGGGCACATTGCAATGGTTGTCGTAACTTTGAAGAAACCAAATCTCTGAGCTTTTCAAGAAATGTGTGTCAACAGTTTGATGGTTAAAAGCATTAAAACCTAAAACTGAGAGGCAAAATACATCATCTCTCACTATCACCTTTTTGAGTCAGACAGTTGACAGTGTATAGAGTTAAAATGGTAATAATAACTAGACACTACTTTGTGCCATGTGTTAAGACTTCTAAACATATTTCATTTAATTTGCAACCATAAACGATGTTGCAGGAAAGAGTGGGGTGCGAGAGGATGGTCACATCCCAAGTCATGTCTGAGTCCCTGTGATGGCCGCCAAGTGTGGGTTCTTGGCTTTGTGCAGGCAAGAATTCAAAAGCAAGACATAATAAAGTGAAAGAAGGTTTATTCAGGGAGATACACACTCCATAGACAGAGTGTGGGCCATCTTGCTAGGCAAGAGGCTGGGGACTACGTTTTGATGTTAAGCATGTTTTTGCTTCACTGATACTAAAAGCTATTATTAATTCTTTAGCACAGTGTCTATAATATAGGAAGCATTCAATGTATTCATTTATTCAAACAAGTATTCATGAATGATTGCCTTGAAAGTGTCTTTCAACTGATAGTTCTTCTGATATGGCTATTTAAATGTCTCTAAAGCAAAAAGCAAATTGGGAGAAGCACTATAGCAAGATGAACGTTCCCCTTCCCGCTCTTAGAGGCTTACACATTTATATGACATTAGGAAAGTAAATCATGGGAGGCAGCTGTGGTGCCGTGGAAAGAACCAGAAACACTAGCTTTGAATGCCCCACCTACCTCCTGCTCTAGAGTCCTAGCCAGGAGCTGATTTGGACACAGGAGAGTGCGACAAGAGCATGTCCCCCTCCCTCCCAGGAAGATGTAGACAGATGCTAGGGTCACATTCCAGTGGACTGAGGTTGAGGGCAGAGTTGCAGACCCAGATGGTCATGTGGGTGTCTGTGCAGATGTGACTCAGGACAGCCAGGTGTTCGGAGCTCACCACAGACACACCAGGTGCAAGCTGGGGAGGGCCAAGGCTGCCAGGGTATTCCGTGCTCTGGAAAGACTTAGATCCATTTCTCTCTGAACCTGGGCAGCTAAACTGGTAAAGTTCAAACTCCTTAGCTTGACACCAAAGTGCTCTCAGGATCTCACTCTAGCAGAACTTACTTCTCACCACCTTCAGACGTGTGCTCTCTGTCACAACTGAACAGCTAATCTATGGCTCTGGAAAATGCCCAGTATTTTCCTAGGGCTGTGCCTAGCCCCCGCTATTCCTACTACCTGGGGCACCCCATCTCTACCCACTCCCCAGGACTTGTCCAAATCTTCCTCACCTCCTTCAGAACCCAGCGCCAAAAGCATCCCCTCCAGAGGACACTCCCTGACCCTCCCCTTCACTCCGGACCCAAGTCAGACATTAACTGACTGTCCTCAGAAAGCTCACGACACTTTGTATTTCACATTTGCCTCTTGCTACTTTGACTTATTTGTATCTGTGGCTTAATCTCCTTTACTAAAATAGAAGCCCTCGGGAGAGGATTTATGTCTTGAACATTTTCATACTCACCCCAGTAACTGGGCTCGGTGCTTTAAATGAAGCCATTACCCAATAAACACCTGTTGAGTTGATTGCTCTCTATATTGCTGCCTTGCCTGTTATGCTGAGTGAATAAATAATCATAATTTAATGCTTCATTATAGGGACACAATTTATTGGAGAAGAATAACAAAAGTGGAGAAAGCAGATCATTACTACGAAGTATAAATGGTGACATGTGTGTGCTTAAATTGATACAAAAATATGTCCCCAAATAATATTGCTCTTAGTGAAAGGTAACAATATATCTATTTATTATTAACTACACAGCACAGATTTTCTGACAATCTCAAAAGAATACGAGGAATGAGGGGAACAGAGGGCTGAAGACAGTAGTTTCAGACTTCCCCTGGGAGTGAGCGTGCTGAGAAGCAAGAAAGCCTGATTCCCTCCTGCAGTGGGATTGTGTCGTTATTATCTATCTTATCATGAAATGCATTGTTTTGTGACTTCAGTCATTCCTGCTTTACTGAGAGCAAATGAGTGAGAGATTATGAGGAGGACTGCTGCCTACTTCATCCTCTCCTGGGGCCTCCACCAGCCACAATGGGGACTCTCCCTTCCCGCTGAGGCATTAGCTCACCAGCTCAGGCTGCTCTGACACGCTTCCTTCTTTCAAGGGAAACTCTAAGGCCAAGGGATGTTCCAGTGCAGGTCAGGAGGAATTCAGCATGTCATCAACCTAGCTAATCACGAGCTCTAACTAGTTGGTTGCATTTATCTGGTTTTTGTGTTTGGGATAAAGTATCTTGCTGGACTGCAAGACTGGTTTTCACTCTGGAAATGAACATTTAGTTCCCATCTGTTGTGTTGTCAAAGTCCCCATGGCTGTTGCCCTCGGGAGTGATGCATGCCCTTGAGAGGCTGTATCCTGCTGCACAGGTAATGCTGGCTCCCATAGCTACCAAAACTCCCAGAGGCTGAGAACGTGGAGCCTTCACACTGAAGCTAGAGAGAGACCAGGGCAGCGCTAGAAATTTTCAAGTCCCTTCAGGAGCTTACATTCTATGACTCAAACAACACAGCAGTGAAAAAGATTGTCTTTGGAAGGACCTGTGTCAGTTGGCCCTGGCTGACTGTGACGACCTTGAAGGAGAGGTGAACAGACCTTCATTACTTTACGTTAGGAAAACTTTGCCTTCTGAGTAAAGGCCAGGGATTCACAGTATAAATGGAAACACAGGCAATTTAAATGAGATGATCTAAAGTATAAGTTTAACTGAATTAGGTAAATCAAATCATGTACTTTCATTCTAAAACTCTATTTCCATTCAATCCAATTACTTTCCTCTATGACTTTGGCTTTAAATGGATGTCAGAAATGATGACTTTGGGTTCCTGCTCTCCCACTCCTGCCCCCTCAGCTTTCATGGTAAAGGTGCAGCGGTTAAGTGATTGCAGCTGATAAATGCCAAGTGTCTCCCGTTCAACACAGGGCCAGACACTAGCTCTCATGAAAGTTATTAACCTTGCTTATGAATGGACATAAACATATGTGGCAAGATGGAGGTTTCACAGCTTCAACTGGCTCTGTGGACATAGATTTGCTCTAGACTAAAGTCCCAAATCAGTCAAATGTAAGCTAACTGCAAAAACATCACAGTTGTTACGTGTATTGGGCTTTATAGAGATAAAATTTATAGAGATTAAATTCTCTCAAGATTTGAGGTTAGAGATTTTATGAAGCACCTGGAAGCTTTGAAAAATACGATGCTCAGGCCCTACCTTACATAGAATCAAACTCTCTCCCATGATGTGGCCTGGGTGTTGTAATTCCTCAAAACTCCCTAAATGACTCTAATAAGCAGTGAGAGTTGAACTTGATACAGTTCAAGCTGTAGCACAAAATGCAGACTGAAGAGGTGTTATGTGCAGAAAGCAGAAAAAAGAACAATTTAAGTTATTGTTAACAGACTAACAGAATTAAGAGAACTAATCTCCTAATTAACTAAACTGACCTCTATCCTAGGCACTTCAAATAAATTCCTAAATGTCCAAGTTCCCAAATGCCCATTTTGGGGACAAAAAGAGAGCTAAGCATTTTATTTGTGCAGACTATGTGATATTTCCGGGGAACTGTTTTTTAAAGTTAATCTTATTGCCACAACTATAAAACCGATTTTGAGAAATGATGGGATATCTGAACGTTAACTAAAGTTAGTGATGTGCGTATAACATCTCATATTAGGACATTTTCCTGAGTAACTCAAACTTTACTACGTAGTCCTGCCAGATGGGAAATGGGCCCTATTCCTGCGCAAGGTCCAGAAGACGGTG